>NC_135511.1:2871599-2879099 GCF_051989575.1 Stigmatopora nigra | reverse complement strand
ATGATTTTTTTTTTTTTTTAGCTTTCCTTCATTGGAGGCGGATGCTTTTGCAGCTGCTCCCTGTTCTGGACGTGGACAGAGAAGCCTTGTAGGAGAGGCCAGAAAAGGCCCCGGATACGGTCCGTCATGGGACGAGAATGAAACGCGTATCTTTTGACTGGGCAAAATCTCTGAGGAATAAATGACCCGGCCCACCCTTGAATGCCTCTGTGATCCATCACTTCACTTCCCACCACCAGCGCACTGAGGTATGGGCGTGTCGCACACCATGTTACTCCGACTGCCTTAATTTCTCGGAACGGATCTTCTCATCCAACCTTGACCATACCTTATATGGTGTCAGCGTCCCTACTTAAGCGGTCGAGTGGACTGATTTTGAGTTTTATTTATTTAATAAGGGACAACATATTTTAATGAAGATTGCAGCGCGCACGGGTGCAGCGGCTCTTTGCTCTTGTTTTGTTTTCTCAGTCTTATCGTTATTTACGGACATCTGCGAGACAAATATTTTCTACAACCGCCAGGATTTAATTACTCTCGGTAGGAGATGCAATATATCCATCACAACAGATTACCAAATCAAAAGCCTTTATTGTCATCATACACAGATGCGTATAACGAAATTGGTGGTGCTACTCCACAAAGAGCATTTTCCCAGTAAAAAAAAAAAAAAAAAAAGTAATATAAAAGTATAAAAAGTCACATCCCGGCGAGGTAAATTCTAAAATATTGTACAGTCTAAGATATTGCACATTGTTATTGCACACCCCAAAGTTATTGCACAGAAGGGATTGAGTCTTGAAGTAGAGTCTTGAAAGTAAAGTTGTAAAACATCAAAGTATGGAGTATAAAATATACAGTAAAGTAACGCGTCAAATCTTAAGAGACAATAAAACTTAAAAATATAGGATAAAAAAGCTGTAAAAAAGCTGTAAAAACACAGAATACGAGTGAGGGTTTAGGAAGCTACTGCAACTGGCTTCCACTATGATGGAGGTTCGAATAAATTGGTATGTTCTATCTGAATGGATGACAATGCTTTGTTCATCTCTTGCTATCAATTATTTAAGTGACAAGATGGGTCCTTCTTTGCTTGAAAGGAGAGCAGGTTTCTCTTCTGTGACACCCTTTTGCATGTCATAGCTTTTTGTTTTTTTTGTCATTTCAAAATCATTCAAAACACTGCCGAGAGTGAGGTAATGACTGTGTGAAAATCACCATCAGTATTTTTAGAAAATCTGGTGCTCGTTCCTCAGTGGAGAGAAAGTGCGAAGTTCACAAATAATTGTTTGTCTCCGCAACCAAGCGGTGACTCGCTGTGATGTTGGCTAAGAGTCCAAAACTGGCTTTGTCCTCTGATAAACAGATGGCCTGGAATAGAGGGGGAGGGGGGGTAATGACACGAACACTTCACTTTCTGCTATTTTTGTGATCCTATTTCATCACCTGTAATTTCAAAAAGGTTTTATTTATGCTATTTTAACTTGCTCAAAACATCTACATATCTTCCTACTTAACTACCTACCTTCTACTTACTTACTTACTTACTTACTTACTTACTTACTTACTTACTTACTTACTTACTTACTTACTTACTTACTTACTATGTATTTATTTAATTACATGTTTGTTGGTACACCAGCACCAAATGTGAATCAGAAAAAGCTTTTTTTCTTGCTATTTTCAATTTAACTTATTTCTAACCCTCACAGCCCAAATGTATTAAAAGAAAAAAAAGGTGAAACATTTTACCTTTGCCAGAAACTTAAACCTAAAGAGGGCAAGGGTTATGTATTCAGTTCTGTATGTCTGTATTTTTGTGTGCACGATAACTAATAACCTGTTGGGATATGTGTAAAAAATGAAATGTAAGAGGTAATTAAATTTAAGGCTGAATTTAGGTGTCGTGGATGTTAGAAAAGGAATTTTTGTGACAGTGAAATGCACGTAACTATTTAACTCGAATTTCCAGGATAGATGTGATTAAAAAAACTTAAAACCGCTAAACCGCTTTGTCCCCATTAGAGGAGCGGGGGGTGCTGGAGCCTATCCCAGCTGACTGCGGGCCAGAGGCGGGGTAGACCCTGAATCGGTGGCCAGCACACAAGGAGACGGAGAACCATGCACATTCACACTCATACCTAGGGGGAATTTAGAGTGTCCAATCAGTTTACCATGCATGTTTTTGGAATGTGGGAGGAAACAAGAGTACCAGTAGGAACCGCACGCAGGCCCGGGGAGACTACGCAAACTCCACACAGGTGGACTGACCTGGATTTGAACCCAGGACCCTAGAGCTGTGAAGCCAACATGATAACCACTCAAGTCACCAGGCCGGTTTATTAGAGATTTTTGCACTAATTACACGAACGAGCTATCACTTCAGCCGTTAAAATGAAAAAGCCTATTCTTTCCCCCATATACCAGCCGTTAAAATGAAAAAGCCTATTCTTTCCCCCATATACCATTATCGGTGTATATTTATATATATATACACATATGTGGCAACGCAATGCTTCCAATGTTGTGTTCAGCAGCGCAGACGTCGTGTTGGAGCCACAGTGGTGTGCCAACACAATGCTCCCATTGGTGGGTGTAGTGACGCAGAGGTATTATTGGGTCCACAGCGATGTTCCAACACGACGCTCCCATTGGTGGGTATAGTGGCACTAGAGGTTGTGTTGCCGCCACACTGGTGTGCCAATGTGACACTCCCATTGGTGGAGCGCTCGAGGTAGTGTTGGTGCCACAGTGGTATGGCAACGCGACACTCCTGTTGGTATGTTTGGGTCTCAGCTCTTTGAAAAACGGGTTCGATATTTTAGTATTAATGACAGCGGCGAGCCTTTTGCTTAATCAAAAGAGATGTATAAAGCGTGGGCGTGCAGGCCACATACATGCCCAACTCAAACTACCCACTCCCTGGTTTATTATGTTGATGTCATTAAACAACGGTACATTACATTTTATATGTTAATGAGTACATCACGACAAGAGTGGCCCTGGATAATTCCTCTTAGATTATTAACTCATTCTAAGAAAACGCTTGAGAAAAAAGACATTTCTCATTAAATTGCTTCTTCGTTTTGCAAAAGTTCTTAATATCCATATTTTGCATTTTTTTCATTTCATTTTCGGATCATCTTATCCTCATTAGGGTCCTGTGTGGTGCTGGAGCCTATCCCAGCTGACTTCGGGCCAGAGGCTGGGGACACCCTAAACCGGTGGCTAGCTGATCGCAGGTCACAAGGAGACGGACAACCATGCACACTTGCACTCATACCTAGAGGGAATTTAGAGTGTTCAACCAGCCTACCGTGCATGTCTTTAGAATGTGGGAAGAAACCTTGTACAATAAGACAGTCTCTTTGCAATTGCTTGTTCATATTGTATCAGTTTTTGTAAGTATAACAGCATCGTAGTCATCCTCATGGCTGACATGTCAGCATAAACACCCAACTGTCTGACTGAATAATCAATCTTAGTCTTGTGATTGACACTGATCATTTACTTTTTGCCCTGCAAATGACTGAAACACATATGTCCAAAGTCCTAGTGACAACTGTCAGTTTTGCCTGTATTTAAGATACACTCACCGGTCATTCGACTAGAGTTGCAAGAACACTGCGCTGAACAGGCCTCCACTGTTAGAGCTCTCACTCTCCACTTTGCAGTTTGGTAATAAACCTTTTTCCTATTAAATTGACCTCAGTCTTTCTTAACCTGCTCCTAAAGTTGTATTTCAGATCTATTAATGCTACCAAAAGTGCCTATTTGACGTGAAAATTGCCATGGGACAGACATGTTACCAAATATTAGCGCTGCTGTATGTATATTTATGACCCAGTAGATTTGATCACTTTTTTTCTGTTCATCCATAATAAAGTCATACAAGAAGCAACCATGAATATTTTTTGTGACAAAGAAGTATCTGTTCAAATCATTCTATCAGAGAAAAATCAGATTAGTAGAAATAACTGGAAACTCAAGAGAGCCATGGCATTATGTTTTTCACAATTGTATGTAAACTTTTGACGACAACTGTATTTACATGTTTTAAATGAATACCTCACAACCATAAACAATATGCCAGAGGTAATGTTGATGTTCATGACACTGTCAAGTTTCTTCAAGAAAGAAGCAAGTCTTTTTGGTGCACAGATGGTCAAGTTGCCTCTTGAGCAGTTTGAGGTTTTATGATGTGTGGACTATCTAAGTGAGAAAATCTCTTCTCGCTGAGAAAGTACTGCTCTCTGTTAGTTTCCTGTTGGCTGCCTGATAAAAACAAGCCCAATAGAAGATGCCACGTGATTGGCGATTGGCCGTCGTCATCGTAATTTGTGGCCGCAATTACGCACCTATTGTGCGTTAAACTAAATGAAGCCTCTGTGGTGAATCTTAATGGCCAACAATTTGCTGGTTGTCATGGTAATGCTGATTCCTTCATATTCCTTGCCAAATGTGCTACAGTAATTACTGTGCCTGTCTTAACAAGAACGGCAGATTTTTCAACTTTGAGAGTCTCTAATTTAATATTACAGTAAAGTCCAACTAATTGTCTTCCATTGACTGCAATTTACGTCTTATCCATTTGGACTGGAGGGAAAATATTTATAGTGTACATATCCATACATACTTTATATGTTTACACTACTTCGGCAAACTTTGCAAAATGAAGAAGAAATGTCCAGTGATGGAAGGAATAAAAAGAAAAAGGAAAAAAAAGAAAATCACAACAAAAATAGCTCATCTCATCAAATTATTTTATTTTGTACTCTAAGTGTTTGCATGTCAGACAAAGTACAGAAATTTTAAAGTTCCCTACATTGAATTCAACATTTCACATCTTGACCTCTGAGTTACTGTTAAGGCATCACTTAAGTTATTCTAGCTCCATCTAGTATTGAAGCTGAGGAGTGAGAAAGACAGAATGCAAGATAAACTCAAGCTTGTCAACCTTGGCCAATTGCTCTCCTCATTAATGATTGGAATTCCCTGTATTAGATTACATTAGATTAAATAACTTTGTTCATTTCGTATTTGGAAAATGTCACTGTAGCAAAAGGGTGACATGCAGACAGGAAAACACATTTTTGACATAAATAAATAGGTAATAAATAAGTGAATAAATAAGGGGCTGCGAGATGCTGTCGATGATGGATATCATCCTGGCCATTATCCTCCCCTCTCCCATTTCCTCCACAGAGTTCAGAGGACAGTCCAGAACAGAGCTGGCCCTCCTGACCATCTTACTCAGCTTGTTTCTGTCAGGAGTGGCTGGATTGCCTCTCCTGGCATGACGTCACGATAACTATCAGCTGTGGCTAATTACGTGATTAGATTATTTTTGGTATTTAAGCATTATGGTTTTCTGTGGACGCTGTCGGATCGTCTGGTTTCGTTCCTGTTTTTCCTCGTAGTCATTGCCGTTTCCATTGACGCCACGCCGCATGTTCTTTTCGTTTGTAATGAGTGGTCAAGCCAAGTTGTTTATGTTATGTTACCCCGTTTATTAAATCAACCTACAAGAGCAACAGATCTGCCTCCCCTTTCCATTTACTTCGGCGACTCTGCATCTGGGTTCAACTTCCCCTCCGATCGCGTCGCACTACGCGGCGCGATCATAACAGTTTCTGTCCCTCTCCATGCTTCCACATCCCCAACAGACCTCTGCATAAAACACTGTAGATGCCACCACAGTGTCGTAAAAGGTCCTCAGCAGTGTCCTGCACACTCCAAAGGACCATAGTCTCCTCAATAGGTAAAGGCGGCTCTGGCCCCTTTTGTACAGGGCATCTATGTTTGTGGACCAGGTCAGTTTGTTGTTAAGGTGAACAGCCAGGTACTTAAAATTCTCCCTGATTTCAATGTCTGTACCCTGGATGTTCACCTGAATGGTCTGTTGGGGCTTCCTCCGAAAATCGATCACAATTTCTTTTGTCTTGCTGGCGTTGATGTAGAGGTGGTTTCGTCTACACCAGTAAGCAAAGGCTGTGATGACTCCCTTGATCATTCTTAAAGCATATCAATATTAGCAATCAACGATGCTGGTCTCCTCTGTTACCAGTGATATAGACAATCTGGATTAGAGCTGCAATGGGTCACTTCCAACCACATAAGAGGACGCCCATTCACCAATCTGAACTTGATAGGGTTATTAGATGCCTATTGGTGTACATATCAGAACTCCTGCAACTATAATCAGTTGATTGTAGTCAGGTGCCTTTTGTTTCAGCAGAAATTTCATAGGTTAAGCAAAATATTCCACAAAGGGCCGTAGTGGGTGCGGGCGTCCGTTCCAAACCTTTCGACAAAACAAGTATCTTAGAAGTGCAATCAGTGGATTGCAGTCAGGGGCTTCTTGTTTCAGCAGGAAGCCCATTGATTAAACTGTCTGTGCTGAATCGGTTGGAACAAAAAACCTGTGCGCACATCAGCCCTTGAGGACCGGTTTCCCCACTCCTGGACTGCTTGCACTGTCTTGGCTGGAATGAAAATCAGGACCCTCTTGGCCCTTTGTGGAATTGATTTGAGATCCCTGAGTTATATGATCATATTTTTTTTCCATTTGCTACAGGCCAATACTGCCCGGGGCTCCTAGTTCAGGCAACTAATACAACCCGTACCACATTTTCTCACGTACAAGCAGCCCCCGCGTATAAGCCGCAGCCTTAAAATCGTTGAACTTTACAATTTCTCGCGTATAAGACGAGCCCTGATTCTCAATTTACACCTCCATATTCATGGGTTTAATTGGGAGTACAAATGTGTTACTTTGAAGGGAAAATCTTGAGAAAAATTGCATGTGGTATTTCTGAGATACTGTATGAATCAAAAGCACATAATCATGGTCAATATCATAAGCAAGTTAAAATTCATCCAGTAATGGTGGTTTTCTTACTTCAAAACAGAAAATAAGCAACAAATAGTACATGTTAACTTGCCGACATTTACTAGTGAAAAAGATTTTAGAAAGCTGTAAAAAGTATTGTGCCTTTATTCAGCCCTCATTTTTTTGAGTCACAAATGTGGCTTATATGCGAGAACATTTGGTATACTTCCCATGTTTATAAATTGTTCTGTATTGCGCTAGCTTTCTTTAATCTCCTCAGGGTTGCATCCAGACCATACCTGTCCTTTCCAGTCCAATATACCATCTGTGTCAGGCAGATGTTAGAGTTGTAGTGTGTTTAGATGCCAGCAGCCAGCCATCAACGCAGGTGTGCCCAATTTGTCGCAGCAGCTGCATGTTTGGATACAGACAGATGTTGAACCATAGCAGGTTGATAATTTTGGGAGCTAAGCAGCATCAACAGGGAGAGCCCCGATTAATAAAGATGTCAAATGAAAAAGTCGAGCTGCTGTTTTCCTCAAGTAGGCCCGGTGGACTTGGAAAGGAGGCTGAGAAAGAGGCCTTCCAGGTGTACGCTCGTCAGTATTTGTACAGCGCGCATTAGATGCCAAAGCTTGCTGACAGCTTACTTCATTAGAGCCCATATT
>NC_135511.1:2296599-2546599 GCF_051989575.1 Stigmatopora nigra | reverse complement strand
TTATAGAAATTTTATTTCTATAAATATAAATTGTATTCTCAAATCACCCGCCTGTTTGTCACCACTTCTCTACATCTCAAAACATTCACTTTGGTGACAAAATGAATTAGCCGTAAGCAACCGTCAATTGCCTGTGTTTACGCCCAGTTCTGATTGAGAGGATCCCTTGGGTCCCCCCTGAGTGCATCGAGGACCCCGGCAACCAGAGCCTGGCGGCAGATAAGTGGAGCTATGGCGTCACACTGTGGGAGCTTTGCAGCGGTGGAGATAGGCCCTTAGCGACACTGGATGACTGCAAGGTGAATCCTGGTTTAGCTTGAGCTATTTACTGAATAACCAAGTACTCTGCCAAATGAGAAATGACCACAAATTGTGACCAAAAACATTTAAAAAACAAAACAATGACCTAAACAACTAACCAACCCTAGGAGCACTGTTATGCAGCAGATATTCGCCCAAGCTGCCGCATTCAAAGCACAATCATATTTAAAATAATTGAAACTCCCTGTTTTACAGGCCACAAAATGTCAGCAATCTTTCTCTTATCCTATCACTTATGCTGCAAATTTATTCTGTACATTTAATAATAATCCATCCTATTGCACACAAACAAATTTCTCTCTGACCATTGACCTCACTGCCCCAAAATGTAGTCACCTCTTCCCTTTAACAGTGGTACCTCTACATGCGAGCACCCCTAAATATGAGCAGCTCGAGATACAAGGAACATTTCGAGCAAATAATTATCTCTAGATACAAGAAAAAAATAGAGATATGAGAAAGCCAGGTGACCAAGACATAAAAGGCTGTTTATCATTGTAGCGCACTGTCTTTTTTGCTGCATCTCTTTCGTGTATAACAGATATCTACGAGCACTGGACAATTTCCAAAGTTTTTTTCCCCGTTAATCAATACATAATACAAAGTGAACAACAATGGATCTAAAGCAAACAGGTGGGCAAAGAGTTGTGCAAAGAATAGGCGAACGTTGACCATCAACATTAAGTGCAAAATAATTGAAAAACATGAGAGTGGGGAACGTGTCACAGAGCTTGCTCGTTGTCATGGATGATATCATGTCACTTAGAAATTCCTTGGGGCAGGAGGTTAACGAGGCAGATGTTAATGATCTAATTGCCGAGCACCACAAAGAACTGATGACACAGGATTTGATTGAGCTCCGGGAGAGTGAACATTTTGGAGGTGTTGCAGGAACTCTGTAGCGAGGAGTCAGTGGAAGAGGGAGGCCACCTGGCTACAAAGGATATCAAAGACATCCTAGCGAAGTGGCAAGAGTTTTCAGATTTTTTAGAAAAGAGGCACCCTGACAAGCTGACAAGTGGTCACGCGTTATCGTATTGTAAGGCCATTTATGCGCGTCATTTTCAAAATATTTTGAAGGGAAGGCAAACACAAACAACTCTTGACGCGTTCCTTTTAAAAACTCCCGCTGAACGTCCGGGTGGAGTCAATATGGAGAACAAAGGTAAAAAAAAAAATTAAAACAAAATTAGAATTCAGTTTTATGTAAAGTTACATTAAACGTAGGTTTGAGTGTCTGTATATATTAATCCGATTTTATTTGAATTTGTTCTGTTAGAGTGCGTTGCCGTGGAAGAAGTTAACCTCTTTACCTTCATTGAAATAATGAACAAACAAACAAAAAAACATCAAGCAACCTTTCCCTAAAAAACATTACTGAAACATGATGAAAAATGTGGCTAAAACCAATCAACAACCTCAAAAAACGACCAAAATAAATCAACAAAATGTTTGTATCTAAAAGTGTTCTGATGCTTCCGTTTTATTGCCGCTAAAGAGAAGGCTATTCTACAAAGACCGGCACCATCTTCCCTCACCAAAGTGGACCGAGTTGGCCAATCTGATCACCAGTTGCACTGACTACGAGCCAACGTCCCGTCCGACGTTTCGTGCTGTCATCCGTGACCTCAACAGCCTCTTCACGCCTGGTTCGTTGATACGCTCGAACCTTTCCTCCCCAACCCATTGACGTAGGTCTCAACTTTGGCCCTGTGTCGGCTGGCTAGACTATGAGCTGATCGTGGACAGCGACATACTTCCCAACCGAACGGCTGCCTGGACAACAGGAGGCTTTGAGAGTCAGGAGCCAACCCAGTTTGAAGAGAGGCACCTCATATTTTTACAGCTGCTCGGAAAGGTACTGCTTTTGGGTAACTTCATGCTTGTTTTAAGACTTTTACATCACTCCTTGATATTGACTCAGTTAATATTAGGATATATGTGGATTGCTCCGTGTACATTTGGAGTTACTTCCTGTTGATTTGACAATATTTGTGTCATGTCTGCATTTGTTGAATTTTAAATTAGTAAAATATGTACCGTATTTAGTCGCCTATTGGCCGCATTTGTCGGACAAAAAAATGTCTGAATCAACGGTACGGTTCATATGCGCATAATAAGACGACACACACGAAACTGCAAGGTGACAAAGACAAAACGCCATAACGCAAGACAATGTGGCCGATAGTCATTTATTTAATTTTATAGTATTTCAATGTGTTGCATTACGGTTTAACTTAAGGAATACCCTTGTCCCATTTCCGGTGTTTATCCGGAGTGAATGCGATTCACGCAAAGTCGATAGGCGCTGAAGCCGCACAAGATGAGGGAAGTTGTCTGGAGTCCCGGAGTTTGCATTGCATTTCCGGGTAAACTCTTTGAAAATCCGGAGTAGTTGGCAGCTCTGATTAGAAGTGAATGAGCGAGTATTTATTCATTTCCATCCACCCACTTCGAATAGATTGGAAAACTACTAATGACAAACTTATTTCAATTATGTGTTTCAGGGTAACTTCGGCAGCGTCGAAATGTGCCGATATGACCCCCTGCAGGATAACACAGGCGAGGTAGTGGCCGTAAAGAAGCTGCAGCACAGCACGGCCGAGCACATCCGCGAATTCGAACGCGAGATCGACATCCTCAAGTCTCTGCAGCACGAAAACATTGTCAAATACAAGGGCGTTTGCTACAGTGCCGGTAAGCGCCCAAAAAAGACAAAAAAAATACAAAAGAGAGACTTGGAGACAAATCTATAATCGCACAAAATCCTAACTCGGCTTAAACAATATCGCGGGAAAAATAACTAACATTGGGATGATTTTGGTGTTTCCAATATATTGCGATATATATCACAATATCAAAATTGAAGATTTTTCACCTAATGTCTTGAAAGGTTCTGTTTGAGTGGACTGCTTGACTGTCAACATATTCATAATACAGTTTAATTCATGGTAAGAAGATTGGGTGAGCAATATGACAAAAGGATCATAACACATTTTTTTCCAAATAAAACTACAATCTCAATTTTAGCAAAATTTGCTTTTTAGATTCTTTATATCATTGTTTTCCAACCTCTATGAATAATGGTCTAGTGTGCCGTAGGAAGTTATCTCCCAACAAGTAATACATTTTAATATTCGGAGAGAATAGTTGGGATGATTACAAGATTGAAGTTGTAGTATAACAATAATTATGTCATACATTTTAATATTATGAGATTAAAATCGTTTTTCTGATTATTTTTTTTTTACGTTGGGTCTCGATGTATTGACGGCCGCGTCATGTCTCAGCTTTATCGGCAAAAATCCATCTTTTTATTCCTGGTGGTTGGTGTTTTCTGAATGTTCTCTTCTTTCTTGGTACAACGGGCGGCTATTTTATTCTGCAATGACATGCTATGCCTTTAGCTCATGTAGCAACGTCACTTTTCCGATCACTGTCATAATGTCAAATTTTTTCTCGCGCTCATTGGATGCCTTAAATGGCCCAGGACGCTTAGGAGGCATTTTTGGCGACTAAAATTCACTTGCAACAAAACAGGAGAAAGCCAGATGTCTTGGCCTTTTATATTATTTGACGCGGGATTCTTGTATGGTGAAATGTTGCGCCGAAGAAGCGGTGCCATGATTTCCACCATTTTTTTTTCATCCCGTCTTCCGCATGCGAGTTTCTGCATGAATTCTGACATTTTTATGAACTGAAGTTGCGAATGTTGAAGCCTCAAAGTGGTGAAGGATGACAGAATGAATTAAATTATACAAATATTCAGGCGCTAAAAAAATAATCAAGAATCACAAACAAAATCTAGGACCGTAACGTGACAAATGCGAACAAAAAACTTGGTCCTACTAAAACTATTAACAAACAATCCTGACCAATATTTCTGTCACCAAAATTAACGCACAAGAAACAACCACCCCATTTTCCCCTATTAATACACTACCCACAATGTGACCACAAAAATTCAGTCCAACACTCCACAAAAGATCTGATAAAAAACCTTGACTTAAAAAAAATAACATTTAAAGTCACAGAAATAAAAATGCACGACCAACACCAACCCAAACAAAAATCCCTTTCCAAGCTGATCCAAAATGGCCTTTTTCCTCCACACAGGGCGACACAATTTGCGGCTGATCATGGAGTACCTTCCATTTGGAAGCTTGCGAGACTACCTAGTGAAGAACAAGGAGAGGATTGACCACAAGAAGCTGATGCGCTACACTTCTCAGATCTGCAAGGTCCCTAAAGACTTGCCACCATTCACAAAACATCTCACGCTGCAATCTTTATTAATGTGTCGCTTGCATGCAGGGCATGGAGTACCTGTCTGGAAAGCGCTACATTCACCGCGATCTGGCCACGCGGAACATCCTGGTGGAAAGTGAGCAGCAGGTGAAGATCGGGGACTTTGGCCTGACCAAAGTTCTCCCACAAGACAAGGAATACTACATGGTAAAGGACCCTGGAGAAAGTCCGATTTTTTGGTATGCTCCTGAGTCGCTAGGCGAAAGCAGGTTCTCCGTAGCGTCAGATGTCTGGAGCTTTGGGGTAGTTCTTTACGAGCTCTTCACGCACAGTGAGAAGAATTGCAGCCCTCCGGCCGTAAGTTGCTGCCACATGAGCGCCTGTACTCTGCTGCCCATAAATAATGCATCCTTGTTTTTCTTCTCCTGGTTAGATATTCATGTCCATAATGGGCAATGATAAGCAAGGCCAGCTGATTGTGTACCACCTGATGGAGCTGCTAAAGTCGGGCAGCAGACTGCCACAGCCTCTTCATTGTCCAGCTGAGGTAAAGGCCAAATAGATCAGGTGCTGCCGTTTCCAATATCTTTATGCTTTCTAACTCTGTTGGAGATCCGATGAACTGGACTCAGCCCTATTCCTGGTCCAAGCAGATTGGAAGTTTATCCGACTGTGCGAGTGTTACGTGATACGTTGTAATATAATACTAATATTAGATTTAATCTGTTATAAATTGTCTAGGGACTGCATGGTTTTTGTCTCTCTTGCAGTTTGAGAACGAGGGTTACATTTTGACCTTCAAGCGTAGATGTTGCATGTTCTTACTTGTATGGGTATTCCTCCCACATCCCAAAAACATGCATTATAGGCTGGTTGTAGACTCTAGGCATGAGTGAGGAGTATGAATGGTTACCCGTCTCCTTTTACCCTACAAATGCTTGGCCACCAATTCAAGGTGTCAAGGTGGGATAGGCTCCAGCATTAGCTGCGACCCTTATGAGGTTAAACTGTATGGACAATGTTACAATTATTATCATAGATAGATGTAAAGAAAAATCTACCGTATTTTGCTGTTTAATATATTATACGATTTTTTCCTTTTTGAGCCTCTCGTTTGTGCGCCATTGAATATACCCCTGCCATTTAATATACCCAGGTATATTAACTGGCTTTAAAGTGGACTAACAGTCGATCCTCTAGTATTTGCGCAAGTTAAGTGACCGAGCATGGCCAAAATCCAACTGTCTATACAGAAATTGCGAATAGTTTCAAAACTTTTTAAAAACTGCTCACTATGGCTTACGGTAATCCCTCAAATTTCGCTGATAATTTAGACCAGTCGTGGCTGCAGTAATCGAAAAGCCGCACTGTAGGATCACCTCTTATCACTAACATACTACCGTATTTTCACGACTATAAGGTGCATCATATTTTTAGTCGCAGTATCAATCACGAGTGCTATTTCTGTATTTTACACACAAAGGATGCACCGTTTTTATAGACGCAGCCAGGCATGGCAATACAAAACATTCACGCTACACCCACACGCTAAAAACACATTTTTAAAAAGGCAACGGAAACAAAACTGAGTTTGGTTGTACTTTATTGAGTCCTCATTTTTTGTGCCCGAATTGAACAATTGTCCATCAAAAACGCTGAGTTTTATATGTTCGTCCAGGCGGCCACAATCCATTCACAAATAATAGCTAGCGTAACTAGCCTGGCGCTGCCTGCCACCCTTCGTAAAGCTGTGTTAATGCCGATGTCCAGCGTAGCTAGCGTAACTAGCCCAGCGCTGCCTGCCACCCTTCATAAAGCCGTATTGATGTTGATGTATACAGGCCACAATCGATTTGTAAATAGTGGCTAGCTGGTACCTAGCGTAACTTTCCCAACGCTGCTTCTTCAAGCTGTGTTGATGTTGATGTATACAGGCCACAATCCATTGGGTGTATTGACAAAAGAACTACATACCCCAGCAGTCACTGCGCAGTACTTTTTCTATGGGAAAATAGTAGTTGGGGCTGCTTGCCGTAGTTGTGAGAGCTGTAGAGGTGTAGTAGTGGTGTACCCTATCGACTGATTTATTTTATTTTGTCATGATAACAATTTTAGAATTGGTCCAAATATAAAGCTCACTGGATTATAAGGCGCCCTGTCTATTTTAGAGAAAAATACTTTTATGTAAATACATAAAAATAAATAAAATAAAATCAGACATAGGCATTGTCGTCATCTTTGACTTGACAAAAAGCCTAATTGTCATCATACCCAGCTGCGTATGACGAAATTGGTAGTGCATCTCCACAAGTGCGCCCTCCCAGGCAAGGCCCAATAAATGACATTTTCAGACTCGTTAGCACTCCGCCATGATGGATACATCGCATCACCCCCTGAGCGCAACCAAATCCGGGCGACTGCAAGTTTGCCTCGCCGATGCCAACAAAGAATAAAATGGATCACTTACCTCTCACTGTTTTCTCACTTACCTTCAGTCGGTCAGTAGAAGGCAGATCCACGCCCAACGTCCTTCATGTTACCTTACTCCAAATTTTTTCCATAGAAGGGATTTGTGTGTCTGTGTCGTGCTACTGCAGGTTCAGAGACCTGATGGCTGTTGGGAAAAAAGCTGTCCTTAACCCTGTTTGTCCGTGCTTTTTGGGACATGTAACGTCTGCCAGAGGGTAGCAATTGGAACAGGCCGTGGCCCGGGTGGTATGGGTCCCCAACAATATTCCCGGCTCTGCTGAGATAACAAGGGCTGGCAATATCTTCCACTGATGGCAGAGAGCAGCCGACGATCTTCTGGGCAGTGTTAATCACCCTCTGCATGGCCTTTCTGTCTGCTGCCGTGCTTACAGCATACCACACTGTAATGCAGTATGCCAGGATGCTCTCCACAGTGGCTCTGTAGAAGGTTGCCAGAAGCTTGGTGTCCAAGTTGTTGTTCTTCAGTACCCTGAGAAAATGGAGTCGTTTCTGGGCCTTCTTTACTAGCGTGGTGTTTGTAGACAAGGAGAGCTTATCTGTGACGTAGACTCACGGTCTGATTTGTCAGGCTCAAAGCGGGCAAAGAAATGGTTCAGTTCCTCCACTAGTGAGGCATTTGCGTTAACAGACATAATATTGTTATTTTAGTTGGTAATATGTCATATTCCCTGCCACATCTTCTTTGGGTTATTTTCTGTGAAGTAGAAGATTTGCGCCTTACAGTCGGTATGTTTTCACACCTATACAAAAATACAAGTCCACAAGTATAATTAGAGCTGGACAATACGACAAATATACAACATCACAATTCGCAAGCAGACTATTCATCATAAAGGATTTATAGCACTCAATAACTTAACCACTAGTTATTTGATACTTTGGTAAATTAGAAAAAATAAAAATGTTTTTCCAATCCAATATTCAGTTTTGGTGTTCAGAGGGTTGGAACGAATTAATTTGTTTTCAGTTAATTTCTATGGAAAACGTTTGTTTGAGTTACGAGAAAATCGACATACGAGCTCAGTCCTGGAACGCATTAAGCTCGTATCTCGAGGAACCATTGTATTTGTTTTCCAATTCAAAATATTTAAATGCAATAAGTGCTGACGTCACCGCCCTTGGTGTCCGCAGGTGTACGAGATCATGGTGGAGTGCTGGGACAATCAATCAGGCCTGCGACCATCTTTCAATGAGCTAGGCCTGCGCATTGACCTCCTGCAGGACGCCAACTGAACCACTAGCTATGCTGAAGACCAGTCTGTGTACGTGTGTGTAGGGGGGACTTATCCGAATTGTAGATGCTCAATTATTTTGCTCAATATCACAAGATTCTGGACTAAACAGACTTTGCTTCAAAATTTAAGAGCATCGTTTGTCTGTGCGTGAGTGCATGCTAGCAGGGCTAGCTTCCACCATCGCATTTCTCCACCTACCTGGCATCTTGTTTTGAGTCTAAAGGTATTGGGCAACTAGTGCCATTAATAGCAGCCAATGATTTCAATGTATATGTATAGACACCAACCAAATATAGTTCTGTACATAAATTCATATTTTTTCCTAATTCTGAAGTACTGCCTGCCACCCTGTATTGCTTCAAATGAACCTTCTTTTTGATAAATGGTCATCTTTTATTGCTTCCTGCAGTTAAACAAACAATCATACTCAGCATGTTTTTGAAACCTTTAAACAAATATGTTGGAATGCATCTGAAAACAAGACGTCAGACGAGGTCAAACATTCCCAAAATGTAAAATTCTTCCTGTATCCTGTATATTATTTAGAAAATTTGGTTACTTTCCCATACACTTCTCCCAACACCTCACTGGACCCCATTGCGTAGAAAGAAGCTAGATATCTCTCCATGCCTCTCTACAGTGGATGAATTATAAATAGAGACGGAAACAGAGGACCACAGATTTAAAGTCCACCAGCTTGGCTCTTTTTTTTTCCACTACTGAAACAGTTTACACCTCCGGCACCTCCAATTTTTGAATTGATCCAACTAACTACAGTTTCTGTTGGATGTTTTTGGAATCGAGGACATTGTATATATTTTAAATATTTTAAACTTTGACAATGGAACTTGGAAAACCTGGCAGAGACTTGAACTCTGGGATTGTACCAGAAAAAAAACATACACATTATGGAAATAGATGGGTATTCTTGATTTCATAACTGAGGTTAGTGCGCTGTAGACGGATGTTAGAGCCGCCCTGTGAAGGAGTACCAATCACCAGGTCCAGGGCAACTGCACCAGTCTGACCCAGAAAACACACACTCCAGGCATATGCCTGAGCCGGCCCAAATGGGGTATCAGCCACCGGCAGAGTTTGTGAGTGACCTTTTTCCTGGCACTTATTCTGGGACCGTTATGGAGCAGCTCTGGCCGACGGTGAGTTTTTGATTAATGTAATTTCAATCCTCGTTTGTCGCGCAGTAGGTAACATAATTTTAAGTTCTGTTTAAGTGCATGTGTACGTATGTTTTCTCAGCTACCACTTGCAATTCCCCCATTGTCTTAGCATTTCTTATTCATGGCTTAATAATTATCTTAACTTTTTTGGATACATACATCGTAAACATTTAATGCAAAGTTGGTAATACTATAATACATTTTCAAGGGTGCCGGTGGAGCAGGTGCTATATTCTTTTGATATGGATGTTGAATTACAGGATGTAGGGGTGGGCCAAGTATGCGATAATGTTAATGATTGGAAATCTGCCCTTTCGTTATAGTGGCACCAACGTCCAGGTGTTGTCTCTGGGTCTTTCCTGGTGGTGTTTGCAGGTGCGATACACTTTTGTTATTGTAGCGCTAGGGGTCACAAAGTAGTTTCTTCTCCCAGCTTAGCTTCATTTTCTCCAAAACCACCCTGACTGCACACCAACGCGCTCGTAACATAACATAAACAAATTTAAATTAACTTGGATTACGATGCAGACACTCAAAAATATATGTAATCTAACCTTACACCAAACTTTATTCTAATTTATTTATAAATTTTGATACCTTTCTTTTCCGGGCTTGGCTTCATTTGCCCCGCCTACACCCTGACTGCAGGGCAACGCGCTCGTAACATAAACAAATTTAAAAGAACTTGGATAACGATGCAGACACTCAAAAATAAATGTAATCAAACCTTACACTAAACTTAATTAAAATTTCGTTTTAAATTTTGATACCTTTTCTTCTGCCGGCTGGGTTGGCTCTATTTGCCCGGCCTGCACCCTGACTTTCACATGCAACCTATTGTTTTTTGCTTTTGTATCCCCTTCAAAAAATTTCCTAAACGATGCACACAAATGTCCTCACAATAGGATAACGCACCACCACTTGCCAACGAGAAGTAGTATATATACGCCATTTGCACTGACTTACGAGGGAGTTGCGGGGAGAGAGACTGTGCCCTTGATGTTCTTATTATGATCAGCCTCTTGCGTCCGCTGTCTGCTCGTATATCAAAATTTATCTCGTATCTCAAGATAAATATTTGCTCAAAATTTTACTCTTATCTAAAATTGCTCTTATGACGGGGCAATCGAATGTCGATACACACACACACACACATATATATATATATATATATATATATATATATATATATATATATATATATATATATATATATATATATATATATATATATATATATATATATATATATATATATATATATATATATATATATATATATATATATATATATATATATATATATATATATATATATATATGGATGGATATAGATATAGATATATCTATATATCTTTATATCTTTATTGTCTTTATGTCTTTATTGTCTTTATTGTCATCATACAGAGCTGGGTATATTGTTTTACCCGTAAAAAATAAAACATGCAGTAGTATAAAAGTATAAAAAGTCACATCCCGGCAAGGTGAATTCTAAAATATTGCACAGATTTCTAAAATATTGCACAGATTCTAAAATATTGCACAGATTTCTAAGATATTGCACATTGTTATTGCACACCCCGAAGTTGCACAGAAGGATTGAAGAGTCCTGATGGCTGTGGGAAAAAAAACTGCTTAAGTCTATTTGTCCGTGCTTTGTGAGACCGGTAGTGTCTGCCAGAGGGCAGAAACTGGAACAGGTTGTGACCAGGGTGGTATTGGTTCCTGACAATGTTCCTGACTCTGCTGGCAATGTCATCCAGTGAGGCCAGAGAGCAGCCAATTCATTGCAGTCATTGCTACTCCACAGAGTGCCTTTTCCCAGTAAAAAAAAAACCATAAATAAGAAACAAAATAAATAAATAAATAAATATAAAAAATCCCATCCTGGCAAGTTAAATTATAAAATACTACACAATCTAAGATATTGCACATTGTTATTGCACAGAAGGGATTGTGTGTTGTGTTAACGCAAGTTCAGAGTCCTGATGGCTGTGGGAAAAAAACTGTCCTTAAGTCTAATTGTCCGTACTTTGTGAGACCAGTAGTGTATGCCAGAGGGCATCAGCTGGGCAGGTTGTGACAAGGGTGGTATGGGTCCCTGATAATATTCCCAGCTGAGGTAGCGGGGGCTGGCAATGTTATCCATTGAGGGCAGAGAGCAGCTGATAATCTTCTGGGCGGTGTTCATCACTCTGCATGGCCTTTCTATCTGCTGCCGTGCTTCCAGCGTATCACACTGTAATGCAGTATGCCAGAATGCTTTCCACAGTGGCTCTACAGAAGGTTACCAGAAGCTTAGTGTCTACGTTGTTCCTCCTGAGTACCCAGAAGAGCTTGTCCGTGACGTGGACCGCGAGGAATTTGAAGGGCTGAACCCTGTCTACGCATACTCCATTTATGAGGAGTGGGGCCAAATCTGAGCTGCGTTTGTGAAAATCCAGGATTATTTCTTTAGTTTTCGTGGTTTTTGTGCGAGATTGTTCCCCAAACACCACGAAGACAGTGTTGACCTCATCTCTGTAGGCCGACTCATCCCCTCCTGAGATGAGTCCGACCACAGTGGTCTCATCGACAAATTTGATTATGGAGTTAGACTCCTACTCGACGCGGGAAGGTGTGGCGAAATTGACTGCTTTGAAGGAGAAAATCAGACCCGTCCAACTTAATGGACAATTTGTCTTTGCATTCTCTTGTGAATTGTATTTTGGCTATGAGTACAACCCGTATAGCGGACTCAAGTTATGATTTGGCATTTGTTAACCGTTAACTCACTGTATATAGATTTTGTTAAATTATGTCTTGAAAACAACGTCTTATAAACATGTCGCAATTGTCAACCTTTCAGAGTGTTGTGGAGATAAAAGTCCAACCTCATACCTTGACCAAGAACTCGATATATTTGTTCTTTAAAATGCTGACTATCAAATATTATTTCAACATATTTTTCATCAAATGTAATTAAAAAAACCTAAAGGCTTCCTGAGGAGCCATGTTTTTGTTTCAATACCATTGAATCAATTTCAAGCCGATCCCTGCGACCTCTGTTCTCTAGCCGACGCGAACGATGGTTTCAAATATCTATAATTAGCCATCAACATGTTTTCCAAGAAAGCCTGATCTTGAGAACCAAGAAGGCCGGTGATGTGGTGGGCGTGTTTCTATCTATTCTAGTAGCAAGCGCCGTCCTGTAGAAAATACAAACTGACGACAAGACATTAAAGAATCTGATGAAAGAAATCAATTTGCAGCTGCCTGCGATTTGAAAGCGTAGGTCGGTGTGATTCCATAGGACTTAAAATCAGGATATGGTTTTATTTCAAGGAAAAAAATAAAGTGGAAAGACTTTTAGCAATTTCCCCATTTTTTTCTCCTACCCAAAGACCATTGACTCAATTAAAAAAAAACGTGTATTTATGCCATAGCTGTAGATTACAATATTAAACATGTGGTGAGCATTTTTTGCATCACTTACTTCACCATGGACGTGGAATGTTTTATAACAATATATATAATGTGTTAAGATTCTAGGATGATGAGTTTAAAAATGATGCTATCGTAGCATATTTTGTTTTTTTTATACAAATGTTTGGTATGGTGGACCTTTCTGATGGAAAATTTCGTAAACCAAGATGACAACAGAATATTTAATAGTATTATCCCAGTTCAGGCTTTTGTAAGTTTTTTAAATATCTGAGAGTGATGGTACATTTTTGGTTTCCTGTCCATTACTTTCAGAGTTGGTTATATATGCTTCAATTGGTTTTAGTGATGGGTTGCTCGTTAGGCATCAAGTCATGTGTGATATGATCATTCAGTCAAAATAGTTTACAGAAGCAGGAGTTAGCTTGTTACTAATGAACTTAAAGTTGGACAAATTACATTTGATTCTATTAGTGTTTTTTGTCATTTTTTAGTTGTCGTCAAAAGTGATACCTGTGTATTTAAATTCTTGGACGAAATTGATTGTTTTACCTTGGACAAAAACATTATTGACCAGTGTGAGTTGTCACTCTTTTTGAGAAATACATGCACACAGTCTTAAATATGTTTAAATACAGTTGGGATTTTTCAAGCATGAACACTTGATAAGAGACCCCACTTTCAATCACACCAGAAATAACTTGGTTGGGGCCCATGACGAAAAATCAAGAATAAAGTTGCATTAAGCAAAATCATGACACATTGTATTAGAAGTATGTCATATTTGAGTTTTTTTCCATAATACAATCACATTTTATCCAGGGTCTTACATTTCACATTTCAACATCACAACATGATAGTGGGTTTTATTTTAAATTGGTATGGCACCAATACGCTTCCGTATCTGAAATTAGCAACAAAAAAATTAAGCCTCAATCCCAGTGTCCAACTAACTATGGAATAAATGATGCAACTAATATGACTTTTCACAATAATTTGAGGGCTTTTTGACAGAGCCTTTGAGAAATGATGGAATGTGCTAAAAAAAAGGAAAGGAAAATCCCTATGAAGAAGCCCTGTTCTCCTCATATGGGGACTCGTAGACCTCCATCGGGGGGCAGGTGCACACCAGGTGCTGGTCGCCGTAGATGTCATCAATTCGCGAGATGGTCGGCCAAAATTTGGTTTCAGGCCGTATGTAAGGCTGAAAAATAAAAGATGGACATTTTATCTTTCCACGATAATGCACTCGTAATGGAAACAAATGTATATTAACTTGGATTAATATATAGATACACACTCAAAAATACGTTTAATGTAACTTTACACAAAACACAATTCTATTTTGTTTTAATCTTTTTTACTTTTGTCACAGGTTTACACCCAAACGTTCAGCCGGAGTCTTCAAAACGAACGCATCAAGGAGTTGTTTGTTTTTGTCTTCCCTTCAAAATATTTGATAAATGACGTGCACAAATGTCATCCCAATAAGATAACGCGCAACCAGTTGCCAGCTTGTCAGGGGATGTCTTTTCTACAAAATCCTTGGGTGATAATCGAGGAAAATGTCTTGATAAATTCCACCGTGGCTTTCAAATTGGAACTATCTTTTATCCGCAATAGGCAATAAGAAGGCTCTCCATCAAGTCATGAATGTCACCGCACCAGTGGGAAATTATAGTTAGTCCTTTGGAAGGACTCCTCTCCTTAATTGCATCCTTCTGCTTAAGGATGGTGGATATGGTTGACGTATTCCTCTCGTATTGCCGAGCAAGCTCGTCGACACGTACACCACTGTCATATTTTTCAATTATTTCACGCTTATTGTTGATTGTCAACGGTCCCATTTTCTTTGCAAAACTCTGCCGATCTATTGTTGTTTACTTTGTATGTAAAATGTAGTATGCATTGACCTACGTGGGGGAAAAAAACGGGGGCGGGGGAGTAATGCAAAAGCTCCGCCCAGTGCTCGTAGATATATTTTACACACGAAAGAGATGCGGCAAAACAGTGCCCTGGCCACCTGGCTTGGTCGCATCTTGAAATTTTGATCATATCTAAGGCAAATTATTCAATCCAAATTTTCATCGTATCTAGAGCATGTCGTAGGTAGAGTGTTCGTAGGTCGAGGTACCACTGTACTTCTACTTATGAAATTCTTGAAGACATGGTTTCTCATCCTAAATTTTTCGTAAGTAGTGTCGCATTTTAATGTAAATGGCTGAATCTGTTCCAAGATCCATATACTACTCTCTAAATTCATGAAAAATTCAGAAAGAATACAAATTTTGCATGAAATATTTGAGAAAAAGAAAATAATTATCTGGTCAATAAAATGAATAAGACATGAAAAGACTTTCCATTGTGGTGGAAAGGTGAACGGGCAAAATGAAGTTGGTGGTAGATGAGAGCTCCAACGACAATTGCCTTTGACGACTTTTCATAATTTTCCTGAAATGCGCAAAGGCACATGTCAAACTATGACTTGTGAACACTTGATAAGAGACCCCACTTCTTTTCAATCGCACCAGAAATGACCTATTTTTATAAGAACTAAGTGACAAACAAGAGTCAAAGGCACATAAAGAAACAACTTTCCTCCAGCCAGTTGGAGGCCAGCTGGGTTTTAAAATGGCAACTCTGTCACACCAATTTAAATAAAATAATATAAATAATGCCACTGATTTTCATAACTTTGAATTCTTTTGTATTTAGAGACTTTCGCGAGCAGACGTACCGCTGTACTCCAATTGTATTCAAATGTTTTATGTTTACTTTGGCGGATTACGTAAAACAAGGTCTGGGTTAGATAACCTTCAAAATGGGGAAAGAAAACTAACCAATGGGAAGGCAGCAAACTCTCTAGAATAAGGTCTGTCCCAGTTGGTCGAGGACACACAGGCCAGCGAGTGAGGCGACATCTGAAAGTGCAAATGCGGGTGAGACGGTGTCAATGTCCGTCTGTCTGGGCTACGCTTATGGCCAACACAAACCTTGAGCGGGTTCACACGCGAGTCCATTCTGCCCTCCTCGATATCTGCGATCTCCTGCCGGATACCCAGCAGAGCGTCGCAGAAGCGATCCATCTCCGCCTTGTCCTCCGACTCGGTGGGCTCGATCATCAACGTTCCTGCCACTGGCCACGACATGGTGGGCGCGTGGAAGCCTGACCGTGACAGAAGAAAAAAAAAAAAGGTATAGCGGACGCCACTATGGCATTTTTCCCAACCACTGTGCCATGGGAAATTGCAAGAAGTCATACATTGTAATATTCAGAGAGAAAAATTAATATGAGTATAATGAGATTAAAATTGAACAATTAGAAGGTTAATATCAAAGCATGATAAATGTTGAATTATAGATTATAATATTACAAGATTCAAATTGTGAAACATTCATTTTGTTGCTTATTTTTCTCTAACATAAACTGGAAGAAATCTGGTTTTGACGGCATCAACTTTAGAGGATGTCAAGTCTGTGTGAGCACAACATTTTTTTGTTCCTGGAGATTTTTTTCTATGCAAAAAGTGTGCCACAGCTCAAAAAAGATTGGGATACACTGCGCTAGGGGGCGGTGGGAACTCACCATAATCTTGGAGCCTCTTGGCTACGTCCACTGCCTCCACGTTGGCTGTTTTCTTGAAGGGCCTCACATCCAGGATGAACTCATGCGCCACAAAGCCTGTTGAGCAAAAGAGCTGGCGTTTTGGAACTTTGACAATGAACAAATCACTTGAACTTCTCTTTAATATTTTTGATGTAATCAAATCAGACATGAGATCAAGGGTGTCAAACTCATCATGGTTCGCAAGCCACATTCATCCCAATTAGATCTCGTGTGTGCTGGAGCTCTTTTTTGGGGGCCACATAGGTAAACTCGGCCAATAATGGCACTACATGCCCAATTCATTTTGACTGGGAAGAGAGAATAAACAAACGAGATTCAGAGCTAGTTCACTCAGATTAGGGAATGTTAGGGTTATTATTATTATATATTTGCTTGCAATGGAGAACACTTGGCTTTACTTGGTTCATTAACATTAGAAAAGTTATTATAGTCTACATCTACTTGCAATTAAGTAAATCCTTTACTTCTTAGTTAGACTAAACAACAGGGAGGCCGAATCCTCTTGGACTGCTAGAATGTGGACTCGGTACTTTCACCAGGGGGTTTCCATGTTTGACCTAGGAGAGCCATATACAACCATCGAAAGAGCTGCATATGGCTGCCAAGCCATAGGTTCCCTACCCCTGCCCTAACACCTGCAACCCTCATGAGGACGAGTGGTACAGCAGACAAAGCAATAGTGCACTCATACTATTTGTACTTGTGTACTTCCCCCAAATCCTTTTTGATCTATATTGGTTAAATTTAAGCGGTGGCATAAAGCATAGAAAGGGGAAGGTAGGTACCTTTGACTCCTCTGAAAAGGATCTTGTAGTGTCCCTCCAGCCTCTTAGCCATGTAGTTGGCATTAAGGATAGCCACCTCCGTGGCATGGAGCAGTCCCTTGGCGCCCATCATCTTCCAGGGGAAACAATTCACTGTCAACATTTCCAGCAAAAATCTCAATCCAGCCCCATACACTTACTACAGCTCGCAGCAACCTCAATTCAAGACTTTAGAATAGCGTCGCACTAATTTGTTTTTAAATTATTTTTTTCAGTTTCTTTATATTATATTTGGTTGACTTCCTATTGGTTTTGGGACATTTGCAGGTCACTTTCTGATAATTTGGAGGCATTCCTGTGTCACTTCCTGTTGATTTTGGCAGACTTCCCATCTGTTTTGGGACATCTACAGGTGTTAATGATTTACAGGTCACTTCATCTTCATTTAGGGGCCATTTCTGAGTCACAACCTGTTGCTCTTGGTTGACTTTGTCAGTTCTTGTTGGTGTCGTTGCTTTAGGTCAGTGGTCTCAAACCGGCCCTCAAAGGGCCGCAGTGGGTACAGCTTTTCATTCCAACTCAACAGGGATACCTTTTGCAAGTGCAATCAGTTAATTAGAGTCAGGTGCTACTTATTTTAAAGACACCTGATTGGTTAAAATGTCGGCACTGGATCGGTTGGAACAAAAACCAGGACCCACTGCGGCCCTATGTGGAACCGGTTTGAGACCACTGCTTTAGGTCCTAAAGCAGGGGGTCTCCCACTCCAGTCCTCCAGGGCCCCTATCCAGTGTGTTTTCCTTATCTCCTTCCTCAACAACACCTCAATCAAATGATCAACTAATCAGCAAGCTTTACAGCAGCTTGATCACAATCCTGATTAAAGGATTCAGGTGTGTGGGTGGAGGGAGACATGGTTTGCATTTTTGGGTCACTTGTGGTTCGTTTTGGGGCAATTATGAAACACTATTTAAATTAGGTCACATTCTAATGATTTTGGGGCATTTCCACTTGATTTGCGTTAATGCCTCGTTGGTTTTGGTGTACTTTTGATTCACTTTCTGGATGCATTCATGTACATTTTGTGTAACTTGTTAAATTGTACAGTGTGCAGTAATTGTGAGCTTTTTGAATTTTGGTTGGAGCAACCTTGATGTAGGCCCAGGAGATGGGCAGGATTGCGCTGGAGCCCCAGGGCGCGGCGCTAATGGTGCCCAGAGAGCTGCCGCTGTCCACTGAGCGCATGGAGACCACCGGGTGGCTAGGCAGGAATGGGGCCAGGTGAGCTTTCCTGGAAGGGGCGAGGAGTAAGCGTTTTAGACATAAGCACTGCAAATGAGTGGGTAGTCGTCACAAGGCTCACACTCCAATGGGGCCCATGCCAGGTCCTCCACCACCATGTGGGATGCAGAAGGTTTTGTGAAGGTTGAGGTGAGACACGTCCGAGCCGTAATCCCCGGGACGACACAAGCCCACCTGGAAAGCATTTTCCACAAGTACTTTTGTTTATTTCCCTGCATTTAGATTTATAATCTCATTTTGATCAGAACAATTCCAGGCAGTCTTCTCTATTCATATTACAGTTGTACCTCAACTTACAAAATGCATTGGGGCCAAGACTTTTTTTCACAATTTGAAAATTTTGTAAATAGGTGTACTTTATATATAAATTCTCTAATTCGTTCCACGGTCCTCACACAACTACCAACTAGAGTACTAGACCCTTTAAAGTTGGCCAGTGTCCCAATTTTGAAAGATGTGAATGAGAGAAAATTATAAGGATTTTTTTATTAATGTCTTAAAATAAATAAAGCATATGAAAATGTGCCCTGCGCTGCTGAGATATTTCCCTCTGCGGCTGTTATGAATTTAATATCCGTATTTTCGTATTTTAGACTTGTGTGTCCCCATGTGTGTGAAAATATGCGCCACATTGCATTTGTATAGTTTTTAATTGCTTAATAAGGGGATTTGAAAATAAAGCATCAGATAAGGAAATGCATTTACTTTTTGGGGGATTTTGTAACTAGGATCACTCGTTTGCATATGAAAAAAATTGTAACCTTAAACTTTCATACCTAGAGGAAATTTTAATTAGAGGTATGACTGTAATTAGAAATCTAGCACTGTGAATGGCACCGAATGCATTATTGGGAAGAAAGTGATTGTTTATTTTAAGAAAATCTTTAAAGAAAAAACTAAAGGTGAAACGTTATTTTTTCAAATCTGAACAAATTTAAGGAATTAATAAGACCTTTCAAAAATCCCTTTTTATTCCACTCTGTCTGTGGCCACCAGAGGGCAACAGAATATTGCCAACTCCAAATTTGCTGTGGTATTTGGTCTGGTACGCACCTGAGCATTCATGTTGGCGCCATCCAGATAGACCTGGCCGCCGTGCCGGTGAATGAGCTCACACACGTCCTGGATCTGCTCCTCAAAGACGCCGAACGTGGACGGATATGTGATCATCATGGCCGCTAGGCTGGTCTTGTGCTTATCCACCTGGAAAGAACGAGGAACGAAAATGCACAGTTGTGGAAACTCCCTTTAGAATGACATGGTGTGTTTAAAATACCAGGCTTTTGAGATGGGAGAGATCAATGTTGCCATCCTTGTCCACCTCCACCACCTGCACCTTCATGCCTGCCATTTGAGCACTGGCCGGGTTTGTGCCATGCGCAGACTTTGGAATTAAGCATACCTACAAATACACACAAAAAGCAGCCTATTCAAAATCTAAAGGATATAAATGCATATCCTTTTGTTTTCAATCTTTGGGTGCCATTAATGTTGCTACAAACATTCATGTGCTCCTCACAGACATAATGGTTTGGATGTCTAGCGCCGTCAATGGCACTGAAAGATGAGCATTCACAGCCAGTTTTAAGTAGATTTCATATCTGTTGTTATCAATGGCAGGCAAATAGTTACTTTATTCAATTTTGTGTCACTTCTAGCAGTACATTTTGAGGCCTTCGGGGGTCACATCCAGTCATTTCCTGTTGAGGGTATTAGTGTAATTCCTGTTTAAAGGTCGCTTAGAGGTTGATTTTAAGGCATTTTTCAGGTTACGTCCATTTGAATTCAGTTTAATACCTGTTGATTTTGGACTTCAAAGTCAAAATGAATTGGACATCCACGAGTTACAAACTCAGAGACAAATACAATTTATCGCAAGAGAATAGAAGTTGTGTGTGTTGCAAAATTAAACTACGATATTGTGTTGCTTCCTCATGCAGAAGGTTAAACACCACATTCATAATGGATGATCTGCTGCCTTATTAGGGTAACAAGGATTACATTGCGCAAAAGCATCCGCAAAAAAACAAACATAAACGCCAAATATGGAATCTCCTCCATTCGGACTTTGACTCTTTCAAGCTATTTCCTATCTAAGAAACGCAAACATCAAGACCGACACCGGCAGATGTAAAGTTGCAAACGAGTCCAGTCAGTTGTTTTTTTTTTTCTTAATCTTGGAGGTTTATCTTGGACATGGTGACCAATTCGCAATTGTTATGTCATGTTGACCAATTGTGCAACCAAGGAATATAAGTGATAAAGATTGGAGATCTTACAAAAGGAAAGGATTGTTGAAGGTGTAGCAGTAGACTGCAAAAAAAAAAAAATCATTTTACCGGGTTTAACTGTTTCTAGTTAAAAGGTTCTCGTCTGCCATTGATGGTGCCTTTGCCAACCTTAATTAATAATACCAAAACAAGTAGTGACATTAGTGGCCACTTACACTTCTTGAGCTCTCCCCCTTTGAATTTAGGTAGGCCTTAATGGCTGCCAACCCAGCATATTCTCCCTGAGCGCCACTGGAACACAAACAAACAAATAAACAGACCATTCACATTCAACTGGTGTTTACATGTGAAGCTAACTTACATCTTTGTGTCTAGAATTGCACCCTTGTTTGGGTCCCTATACCTATTCCAATAGTTGGCTGTGTGGTTTCAGATGATAGTGTCCCAATAATATTGTGACCCCAAATGCATAGGGTGTCCACTAGTGATAAACTCATTTCCTTTCATGGAAAAAAGAAATGAATAGACCATCCATCGCCCCGACCAACACGGCCGCCTTGAGGCAACATTTCCACCAAACTTGCATTGACATTAGAATTTATAGCTTACTATGTTATAATTAAGACAATTTAATCAATCTGTTTGAAGTCAGAGATGTGTCCATTCGCTGCCACTTCCGTTTAGAATAGATTGGAGATGAACTATTAATAAAATAATTTAAATTGAAGGCAGCAGCATGGACATTAAAATTAAATCCTATTTTCAAAAGATTTTTTGCTCATTCTCAAAGTCCAATCCATTTGATGTGGGAGGGTGAGGAGCGAATGAACAAATATTTTCTATCACCCCATTCTAGGCTTCTGGTTTTGGAGCAGCACTTTTTGGAGCACTATTAAAAATACCTTTAATTTGAAGCGGCTAACCTGTTGGGTTGGAAGGAGATCTTGTCATAGCCTGTCACCTCGCAGAGGTCACTCTCCAACTGCTTGAAGAGCTTCTGGTAGCCTTCAGCTTGATCCAGAGGGACGAACGGGTGAATGTTGGCAAACTCTCTCCACGTGATTGGCTAAAAATAAAAGGTTTTAATTGTCTTACATGAAAAACAAATCTATATGATTACAAGTGGCCTACCATGAGCTCCGAAGAACTGTTTAGCTTCATAGTGCAGGAACCCTAAAACAGTCGCCCAGGTTATTACTAACTATTAGAGTGATTCAATTCAATTACTGGCTGCAATTGACCGTGCTAGACCGCCTCCTTTTTGACTGGAAGGGACAAACGCAATGAAGCTCTGGCACCGTCAATGGCAGCCAATGAGTTATGTAGGCTTATGGTTGACTTCTCACCAACGGGATCATACTGTGGACCAGCGAGATGTCTTTGTTCTCCAATCGTTTCATGTAGCGCACAATGTTTGTCTCCGAGTGGTAACTGAGGAAGACCCAAAGTATAACACTTAGCAACATGCAACGTTAGAACCATTTTAAAAGTTGAACAACGTGATATTGTGATGCAAGACACTTTGCAACGTGCTAATGTTAACGCTAAGCATAGAGAAACCATGGCTTTTTCAAAATATGAACCAGTATTAGATTATAGCCCTGAAATCAATTATCACCTGGAGAAATTTTTCCCTGTGCAAGATCTCCATCTGCTGGATAGGCATATTTCTGTTTTTAACAAAGTCCTCAAAGCCTCATTCCACGCTGTCATGTAATGAATGATCCTTAGCCTTTACATATATGTTCAATAAGGTTCCTGAGTTTTCAAATTCCCATGAAACCATGTGTTTTGTCGACACATCTGGTGACATACGAGGCCTCGTCTGCAATGGTCACGTAATTTGATAGACTGACGTAGTGCTCGGTACATTGTTTCAACACGCCTCTGCTTCATTTGCTCGAAGCAGATTCGAGCAGTAAGGTTCGAGTGTTACATCTCAAGTTAACGCTTTTGCAAAAGATAACAGACCAATGATATATGATAGAACTCAAAGATATTAGAGGCCAAGTCGAGAATATTTATTGCCCTAGTAAAGATAAAAGTTAATAAACGCTAACTGCTGGCGCGAAAAAAATTTCACTTACTGAACTGCTGCTAATAGTTAACAAAGAACATGACTGATAAAAGTTTACTTGGGCTTTGAATTTGGATTTCCAGATCGTGACTTACCCGATGAAAAGTAAACACATTTGCTGTTATTGACAGGAATAAAGGTATGATGTGCCGTATTTTCACGACTATAAGGCGCAACGCATTATAAAGCGCACCCACAATGAATGACATATTTTAAGTCTCACCAAAGTCATCATTAATCGAGTCAGTCATTTCTGCTTTCCTGAAAGCTCGGACCACAGTTGAGTTGAGCTAGATTGGTGTCAACAGAGCATTCAAAGGTCTCTGTGGAACCACCATTCACAGGCGCCTGATTGGATGTCTACCCCCTCCATCAGTGGGCAATAAATTTAGGATAAATCTTGGTGGCTATTGGATCTTGCTAGAATTCCATTCCAAATATAAAATACATTGTTAGTTAACCTAACCTGTTGAAGACCTGGTGCGTCAGAAACTTGCTAGTTCTCTTAAAAGGACTCCCCATGATGCCTTTCATCCGCTCACCCATCTTCTCTGCTATAAGTTCCTAAGAAGGAGATAAAACATCAAGAGCAGGGTTTAACCCTCCCCTCCACAAAAACGGAAAAAGAAACAGTGGGTAGAAAGTTGTCCTTGTGTAAACATACGGCGGAGGACTCGCAACCAAAGACCCACAACAAGTCATCCAAGTCCCTTTCAGTCACCGTCTCATCCAATGATACGCCCAACTGCAAATAAACAAAAAGTAATAAGTTCATCTTCTGCTCTGCTTATTCACACAAAAAAACATGGGGTTGCTGGAGCCAATCTTAGCAAATAAATGGGCAGTAGATTAGATTTAACCCAATCGCAGAGTGGGAAAAATGAGGCAAAATAATAGTGTGTTATAATTAACCCAAAAAGCAACAAGTGAAGTGAAATACAAAAAAAAAAAAAAATCATCAAGAAGTGAAAATTCATAGAAAGTGCCAAGAATCTAAACGGAGTGATAGAGGAATGTGTAAGTGTGCCAAAATCAACAGTAAATGAGCTGTAAAAACATCAAAATCAGCAGGAAGTGAACCAAAATCAAAAGGATGGGATTATGAAATGCCCACAATGTAAGAAAAAGTAACCCAAAATCAAAAGTGATCCTTACATGCACCTAAAGTGACCCATATTCAACAGGGAGTGACCTGTGAATATGCCCACGGCAGTTCTGGGTACAGAATAACAAACACCCCTAGGCAATGTCTGCAGAAGTTGCATTTACGGTAATACTTCGCCATTTTGCGCTTCAACTTTTCGGCTTCACTACATCTTCTTAAAACAGTTTTATTATATTTTTTTGAGTTCATAAAAATGTGAAACTCATAACCAGAAGCCCCTCTTGCTACTACGACTCAGCACTGAAGAATAAATTTATTTTATTTTAATAGGGGTGAGCCTACTTGGCGGTTTTTCGATTATGTCTGGTCTACATCAACCGTGATAATTGAGGTATCACTCTATGTTTCAGGTGTACTTTCGTTGACTGTTCCCGCTTAGCTGGACAAGGATACGACCAAAAGAGTCCTCACCACCCCGGCAGTGTAGATCCTGAGGTTGATATTCCTCTGGGCAGCTCTCTCCAAGATGTCTTTAGCCGTCACGCCACAGCTGATCTTCAACGTATCGAAGAACATTTCGCTGTGCAGCCGATGTCCCGCCCTCTTCAAACCTGGAAGGCCAAAAGTGACATTAGTGGTCCCGTTTACGCCCAAAATTGTGCGAGGAACTCACCCTCGGCGAGGATCAGAGTAGCGTTGTGTGTCCTCTCCGCAATGTGTTTGAGTCCTTGGGGGCCGTGGTAGAGTGCAAACATGGCTGCCATGTTGGCTAATAGAGCCTGACCACGGGAGAGAAACGAGAGCCCGATTAAGAGATGGATATATCTTCTCAGAAGTCGTTCGGTGTGCGACGTCCTGCCTGAGCTGTGCAAATGTTGCTGGTGGCTTTGTCTCTACGGATGTGCTGCTCTCTTGTCTGCAGCGCCAGACGAAAAACTTCCTTTCCTGTGGCGTCCCTAGAAAATCAAACTCTGAATCACTCCAATCAAACCTAAACAAAGGTGCGCTATTTCCACTGTTTTGTTAAAATTCATCTATAACTAAAACTCATCTATAACGGGGAAAATTATCTCCTACCTAGTGACACCAACCATTCTGCCCGGCAACATTCGGACCAGGTTTTCTCTGACGGAGAAAAAGGCGGCGTGAGGACCCCCATAGCATAGTGGGACTCCAAACCGTTGGGAGCTCCCCAGCGCAATGTCCACCCCGAACTCGCCAGGGGGACGCAGCACGCACAGGGCCAGTAGGTCCGTCGCACAGCAAGCCAGAGCCTATGACAGATCCATTCATAACATTCAGAAAGAGATGAAAATGGCTTCTTTGGACACACGGAGATGCAATTGATTTTAACGAGTTGGCGGACACACACATTGGCTGATGTCCAATATTAAAAGGATGGGTACGTCAGTGATCAAATGATTATTTCCAGTTGATTTTAGGGATATTCATTAATTTGTTAACAGACCTCCCAATTCTAATAGATTGACATCCGTCAATGTCACTCTCTTTCAAAACGTTAAAATCAAAATCATCTAAGCATGGTAAACTTGTTGAGATTCACTGAAACAGATTGATTGGTTGCCAGATGATGGTATCACTATCAATATCAGTCACATTGAAAGAGTTAAAATGTGACCAAAGAAAGGCTGGGAAGTGACCCAAAATTAATAAAAGTTAGCTGGTAACCCTGATGTGACACAAAATCAACAGGAGTGTAGCCAAAAATGTCCCCGATTCAACAGGAAGTGATTCAGAAATGTCCCCAAATTAACAAGAAGTGACTCAAATTCAAAAGGTGGTGACTCTGAAATATCCCCAAATCAACAGGAAATGACAAAATGAGCAGTAAGTGACCCAGAAATGTGTGCCAATTAACAGGAAGGGACAACACCAAAAACAGGAAGTGACCTAAAATGTCCCCAAATCAACTGTGAGAGACCACAAAGTGACAATCACCTACATAATATCATTCCATTGCTACAAGCCTTCCTAATCAAAATGGACAGGATTCCAATGAGAACTAATTGGTTATTTTATCAAATAACAATGACGCCATTACAACAGTAGGAAGCTTGTTGATTCAATGTCCTTGTTCCGTCCAGGGTTGTATGTTGTAATTTGGCTAAGTTATTATAAAGAGTTGTCAAAGTCAAAAGAGCACAGTCTGAGTCGTGTATCACCAGTCAATGGCAACCGACGTAGGGTCTCACCCCTCCTTTGTGCGCTTTATCCACAAGGGCGGTGAGGTCTTCCACCCGGCCGTCGGTGTCGGGGTACTGGAAGAGAACGCCGCTGATGTCTTTCTTGCTGAAGTCCATCTCGTGTGGCGGCCTCAACACTGTCTCGACGCCGATGTAGCTGGAAGATCTCAGTCAACCAGGGCGCCCATGTCGAACGGGTGCCTGTAAGATTTTTGTGTGTCTGCCTACTTGGCTCTGGTCTGCACCACTGCAATGGTCTGAGGATGACAGCGAGGGTCGATGTAGAAAATCCTTCTTTTGTTCTGTCTGGGTGGAGAAAGCGAGATGCTTTAGCAGAGTTGAGCTTTCCAAGAAGAGTGACACATTCGTTTCTTCTTACCTGTGGCAGAGTTGCATGGCCTCAGCGGCCGCTGTGCCCTCGTCCAGCAGTGAGGCATTGGCCATGGGTAGGCCGGTGATGTCGCAGATCATGGTCTGGTAATTGAGCAGAGATTCTAGGCGCCCTTGGGACACCTCAGGCTGATAGGGGGTGTACTGAGTTACCCTGCATGTGAAAAAGAGCAGGGCCAGTTGGAAGGAATAAAGAACTCAGGCTGACTGAGGTTGGGTGACCATGAAATTTCGATCACAGTTACTAGCATGGGAAAGAAAAGTCAGTTCAACCACATCAGCCTTTCTCCCAACACTGTGGTAGAGTGCATTTCTGACCTGTCAAATGACATTTATGATCAACTGTGTGAGAAAGCACAATGTTTCAGTGTATATTCAGTGGCTCTTGATGACACCACAGATATCACAGACACTGCCCAGCTCGCAATATATGTCCGTGGTTAAAGCGATGTCTTAACAATTGTTCTTGTTAGTGCAGGAATAGTGAACAGCATTGAGACAATATGCATCCCGGCTTCCACCACTTCAAACTGCTTACCTTTGGAAGGGGCTACAGAGCAACAAGAGCCAAGACAAAACAGACTCAAGGACAGTTTCCTCCCAAAAGCTAAAACCTAATCAAGATCTATTACTATTACTTATTCTACTTATTTTATATGTTGACCACTTATTCATCTATTACTATCTAATGATTGTTTATTGATAATCACAATATATAAATCATATGTTTGTTTGTTTGTTCGTTGTTGTATCCATAGACGCATGCATCGACTAGTGCGCTCTCAACAAGTTGGCCCTGGAACTCATCCTGAATTTCAGACCGAACAACCCCACTCCACTCTGCGGACCTCACTTGGACTATTTGATAATTTATTTCTTATTTATCAAGGTTAATGGGGGGGTTGGACCCCCTGCGAAAAGTGAAAATTCAGTTTTTCACTTTAAAAAAATTCTGTTTCCATTTGAAATAAAAAAAAATCATGATTAAAAGACTATCCATTACTAAGAGAAAAAAAAGCTCAAATAAACATTGTTTTAGATCTATAAAAACTGACTATTTGGGGCTTTTGATCCAGTTCTTATAATCCAATTTAGAAAAAAAAAATGAAATGGCATTGACGTAAACGTGGCCCACGAACCAACCCGAGTTTGACACCTTTAACCTACAACCTACCAATTGCCCTGTAGGAGAAAAACCAAAAGTGTCCCCAGAGGGACTAGCGGAGTTGACTGAACTTAAGACAAATGTGGCTTCTCTTAATGATCTCAGTGCAGAAATAGCTCAGATCAAAGAGACACTACAGAAGTCTATCTTTCAGCCTCACTCCTACCTCCCACCCTCAGTTAGAAGACCAGTTAGGGACCCCCTGCAACCTTCTGCACAAAAAAATACTACAGCCAGCCCCCAGCACCCCACTGGAACAGTAGCCACCCCTTATTTATGTCCCAAGGAGGTGTTTTGCTTGTCAGCAGGGAGTGTGAGATGTACAGTGCACACACTTTTATCAGTGTGGGAGTAGAGAACATTTCCAAGATGGATGTAAAATCAGGTGTCAGACCACAAAGAGAAGCCCCTTTAAATGGCTAGTGGTTGCCCCTGGGACGAGTTTCAACCATGAACGGAGACAAGTCCCAACTATTTATACATTGTGGCAGTGGAGATTCACTTGGAGGGCTAAGACAATCCAAACCTTGCCAAAAACAGCACTGGACAGAACATGAGCACAATTGCACTTACCTGCAAAGTGATGTTGACTGTGGGGAAGTTACTTGCAGAGACCAAGGCACGCCCTATCTGCAACCCCAGGCAGCAATAGGTCATCACCATAAAATTACCCCCCCAGTTGGAAGGCAAGGTCTTGTTCAGTGTTATCTAAATGGCCACCAACCACAAGCATTATGGGGTGGAAAGATGAATATTTACTTGACGTGGAACTGAGAAATGTCTCAGAAATATTAAAAACACCTGCAGATCTGACACTGATTGCAGCAAATGGGATTGAGATGCCTTATATTGGGTGGGTTGAGACAACATTTCATTTGGTGCCAGGTGTGGACAGGACAAAAAAACTTCAAAAAATCATTCCAATGCTTGTGACAAGTGGGTGTCATCTTTGCCATCCCATTATTGGTTTTAATGGTATCGAACACATCCTGGCACAGACTGAAGTGCATCAACAGTACCTTCTGTGAGGAGGCCTTTCCCAAGTCTCAAAAGAAACGAGGTGAGGACTTTTATACAGGCTGTCAGTGCGGAACAGATAGACCAGTATGTAGTGAGAACTAAGAAAAACAGGACTTTAGGACCAAAACACACCATTATTCAGATTGAGTGTCATATAGGTGACAAATCTTTTAAAGAGGGCACGAGTGTGTTTTTTCAGCCAGATGTGAACTCCCAGTGGCCAGATAGTCTTCAGTTCAACGACACCTTGGACAGGGTAAGAAAGGGTGTTTTCCCCATAATCACAATTGATGTCACAAATCCAAGAGACCACGATATTCTCTTACCAGGGTGCACTGTAATTTACACAATATAAAAAACAAATTGACTTTACTTCCCGCTGACATATTTGAACCAGCCCCAGCACCATTTACAGTGAACCATAGCAGCATTCACACCCCATCCAATACATGTGAACTATTGAGTCACTGTGCGGATAAGCTTGGAAGAGCAACTCTGTATATTCTCCACCTTGGTCACAGTCTGCAGAAGTTCCCCATCTCGTGGAAGACTTCCTGTGTGTGGTTCCAGTTTTTGTCCAACTTTACAGCGTCTTTTTGAGTCCGATTCAGCTACCGCAACCAAAATGGCGCTGTTTAAGCGGCAGCCAGCGGCCGCGGTAGCTCCGTCCACTCTTGCCCGTTTTTTGTTTTTGCTGCTTTTATGTTTTAATGATTTGATGATTTCATTTATTTTGATATGCTTTGTACTTTGTGCTTTTGCTTTGCTGCTCTGTCTAATCACCATCTTGCTACTGCCACAATGTAATTTCCCGAATACGGGGTGAATAGTTATCCAATCCAATGTTTGTGTATGTGTGTGTATGTGTGTGTGTGTATGTGTGTATGTGTGCATGTGTGTATGTGTGTATGTGTGAATATGTGCATGTGTGCATTTGTGCATGTGTGCATGTGTGCATGTGTGCATGTGTGCATGTGTGCATGTGTGCATGTGTGCATGTGTGCATGTGTGCATGTGTGCATGTGTGCATGTGTGTATGTGTGTATGTGTGTGTGTGTGTGTGTGTGTGTGTGTGTGTGTGTATGTGTGTGTGTGTGTGTGTGTGTGTGTATGTGTGTGTGTGTGTGTGTATGTGTGTGTGTGTGTGTATGTGTGTGTATGTTGTGTATGTGTGTGTATGTGTGTGTATGTGTGTATGTGTGTGTGTGTATGTGTGTGTGTGTGTGTGTGTATGTGTGTGTATGTGTGTGTATGTGTGTGTATGTGTGTGTATGTGTGTATGTGTGTGTGTATGTGTGTGTATGTGTGTGTATGTGTGTGTATGTGTGTGTATGTGTGTGCATGTGTGTGCATGTGTGTGCATGTGTGTGCATGTGTGTGCACGTGTGTGCACGTGTGTGCATGTGTGTGCATGTGTGTGCATGTGTGTGTATGTGTGTGCATGTGTGTGCATGTGTGTGCATGTGTGTGCATGTGTGTGCATGTGTGTGTATGTGTGTGTATGTGTGTGTATGTGTGTGTATGTGTGTGTATGTGTGTGTATGTGTGTGTATGTGTGTGTATGTGTGTGTGTGTATGTGTGTGTATGTGTGTGTGTGTGTATGTGTGTGTATGTGTGTGTATGTGTATGTGCGTGTATGTGCGTGTATGTGCGTGTATGTGCGTGTGTGTGCGTGTGTGTGCGTGTGTGTGTATGTGTGTGTATGTGTGTGTATGTGTGTGTATGTGTTATTATGTAACATGAGGGAAAGTCTGTTCAAAAATGTTCAAACTCAGACAGTGACTCAATCAGTCATCTGATTTTCTGAGATTTTGAGAATCCTCGCACTCACCATCCGGCATTCTCCAGAAGGTTGCGCTGAATAGGCGGTGGCACCGAGCAGTTGTAGTACCCCATGCCAATATATGAACGCCACACCTTGTTCTTGGACGCAATCTTCTGCAGAGACTCCAGCACTTCATTCTCACCTAGAACAAATGATCACCGTCACAGAAAAAAAAGGAAAAGCTCTTAACGCTGTCCAGGGTTGGTCAGCCATTAAGGCCACAAGACATCCAATCCATTTAGACTGGTTGGGGTGAATGAACAGCATTTGCAGCTGGTCCGTCCCCTTTAGATGAATTAGATGTCTATTGTTGTCAAACGGCAAACAATGCTAGACCTTGATCTCTATCCTATCTGATTTCGGGCCAGAAGCAGGGGACACCTTGAATTTGAGGGCAGCCAATCGTAGGGCAAAAGGAGACAAACAACCATTCACGCTGACACTCATGCTTAGGGGCAATTTAGAGTGTCCAATCAGCCTATAATGCAAATCAGTGGAATGTGGGAAACCGGCGTACCTGGAGAAAACCCACACAGGCAAACATGCAAACCCCACAGGTGGACGGATCTGAACCCAGGTGTTCTACTGTGAGGCCGAAGCGCTAAACACCAATCCGCCGGGCAGCCTATATGTAGTAGGCAATGTATTGTGTCATGAATCCTGGCCGGGCGTTTGGCCGCCGGGCGCTTGGCCGCCGGGCGCTTGGCCGCCGGGCGCTTGGCCGCCGGGCGCTTGGCCGCCGGGCGCTTGGCCGCCGGGCGCTTGGCCGCCGGGCGCTTGGCCGCCGGGCGCTTGGCCGCCGGGCGCTTGGCCGCCGGGCGCTTGGCCGCCGGGCGCTTGGCCGCCGGGCGCTTGGCCGCCGGGCGCTTGGCCGCCGGGCGCTTGGCCGCCGGGCGCTTGGCCGCCGGGCGCTTGGCCGCCGGGCGCCGGCACTATTTATATATTCATTTTTTATTTATTGATCATTTATTTGGTGTTTGTTGTTGTTTGTGCACTACGTGGTGAAAGCTTTAAATCTCATTATTCTTGTATAATGACAATAAAAGCATTCAATCTATCGATCTATGTCTATCGATCTATGTCTATCGATCTATGTCTATCGATCTATGTCTATCGACCTATGTCTATCGACCTATGTCTATCGACCTATGTCTATCGATCTATGTCTATCGATCTATGTCTATCGATCTATGTCTATCGATCTATGTCTAGGTCTATATCTATATACATATATATATATATACATATCAGTGGAGGGTGTCAGGGTCTTCAAGGCCTTCTCTGCTGGCCTAAGAAATATCTTAAACATGTATTATATTTTGTCCATCAATACTTATTAAATCATTCCAAATTGTCTGTTAGCTTCCTTTCATTGCTCTTCCCCCTGGTTGCACTGTTCCAGATATGTGTTTTTCTGTTTATTGAAGCATTTAACCAACTTTGATTGGCTAGTGAGTAGAGTAGGTGGACCAAAGCCAAAGTAAGGCCACAAGAGATCACAAACTCCACCCACAATGGCCAACAGAGGAAAACAAATGGATTTGGTTGTAGATTTGCTCACAAAGCTATTTTCCAGAAAAAAATGGACATCATTAAGAAAGGGAAGTCAACTCCTAGCAAAGCTAGCAAGCCTTATACAGCTGGGAAAAGGGTGTGTCCGCCACTTTCAGTGTGCTAACTACGAGAGCTGCACTTGGAGCGAGCTGCACAAGCAAATATTATGTTGTGTTGATTTTAAGCCATTTTCAAGACGGACTATGCCAGGAATACGACAGGACAGGCTCGACATTCATCATTAGCTTCAGTGGCGATAGAAAAAAAAAGGAAGAAAGAAGAGGATGGATATTGTATACAGTTAAAAAGGAATTTTGAGGAGTAAAATATGGCTATATTCCTGCATAAAATTTTAATTATATGAGGTTATTATTGATTATTTTAATGTGTCAGCTGTAGATGCAGTAGTTTTTATAGCCACAAAATAGTTTGAGGGAGAGGCAGAGAGAGCGAGTGGAAAGGAGGAATACACTTGTGAAGAACATAATGTCATGGCTCCCTTGAGTTTCCAGTTATTTTTACGACCCTGATTTTTCTCTAATAGTGATTGGAACAGATATTTCTTTGTCACCAAAAACATTGATGAAGTTTGGTTCTTTTATGACTTTATTATGGGTGAACAGAAAAAAATGATCAAATCTGCTGGGTCAAAAATACACATACCTACATCAGTGCTAATATTTGGTAACAATGGACTAGCTGATACAATATGCAGCAAAAGGAGCTGGACAAAGGGGCCGGGAGAAGAGGCAACACTTCTGACCAACCATTCCATCCATGGCAGCCTCTCAGTCCATGGAGATGCAAAACACACTTGACTGTGGACACTGACACCTGTGTTACAGCAGCTTCTAATTCTTGGCACATCTGTTTTTTGGTGATTCTCAATTGAATCTTCACCCTCCTGACCAATTCTCTCTCAGCACCAGGTGCAAGATTGCATTTTCTTCCTGATCGTGGCATTGACAAAACAGTGCCATGCACTTTATACTTACAAACAATTATTAGCACTGTTGCTCTTGGGACCTGCAGCTGCTTTGAAATGGCTCCAAATGACTTTCCTCACTAGTTCAAGTCAAGGATTCGCTTTTTCAGATCCAAGCCGAGCTTTGATTTTCCCATTGTAGCGATTGTGGGCATTTTCATCCAATGAGCCCGATTTAAATGGCCTCAGAGAAGTCACCAGCTGTAGTCATTCATAATCACTCACAAGAAGTTATGTGGCCATGCTATGAAGCTCATTTCACTGACACAACTTTTTCAGTCACCAAAATGGCTAATTCGTGTTGCTGTATGTATATTTTTGACCCAGGAGATTTGATCACTTTTTCTGTTAACCCATAATAAGGTCATAAAAGAACCAAACTTCATGAATGTTTTTTTTGTGACAAAGTATCTTTTCTAATCACTCTATCAGACAAAAATCAGAGTTGTTGAAATAACTGGCTTGCTGCCTGTCTAATCGATGAGCAACCGGAGAGCCTCTACAAACTTTCATTCTGAATGTGACTCTCTACCTCGCTGAAGGGGGCTGCCCTTCAAGATTTGGACCATGCAGGAGGGCTTGGACTGAATTGAATTGAATGGTTTTAGTCATTATACAAGTATAATGAGATTTAAAAATCAGTTTTTACTTTTTGTTGATTTGGGTCAATGATTTTGGGGCTGTACTTCCTGTACATTCTGGGCCACGAGTGAGTCTACCCAGTTTAACCCTTTATAGAACAAGTGACTCCCAAGTGAATTATGATTTTTTAAAAAACTAATGAAGAAAAAATTATATGACTTAGGTATTATGTTTCGACTAGGCCTAGGTTTTAGTAATCCTGACGACAAAGCAACCACAGATCTCCGCTTTTTGGGTGTCTTTTTCCCCAATAGTAGTTGAGATAGGGTGCCATTGTCCCATTCCTGGCTGTTGCTAGGCTACCGGAGGAATCTCAGGGCTCGCTTTGGCACAGCTTTGGTCAAATGAGGAGGGGGCGATAGAACCGCTGTGCTCTTTTCTAGATGTTTGCAAACAAAATAAGTCCCACTTTCCCCGCTCTCGCCTACATTCTAATCTTCAGCTTTTGAAAATCACGTTAGTTCCGAGGCACCGAACGTCACCAGTTACATCTGTTGAGGGGCCGCGTGCCCACTCGTGATAAACAAAGTGAATCAAACTGGCTTTGGAGAGTTTGTCCTCTGTGGGTTCATTTTAGGCCGTTGCGATAAATAGGCTGATGTCACACCGTGCAAGGCAGTTGTTTTCTATTATCCACTGCTGGCCAATCAGCAGGGGGTCTCTCTACATTCCCCCTCTCTGAAATAATTTCGGAGCTTGCAAGTGGAAAAATACACCACGTTTCTGACGGTATTCTTACACCTTAAAGCTGATGGGCTGGTTTTTGACGATCATACCAAATCAGTTCAAATGGATGAGAAAATGTAATTTAAAGAGAATTTGCTTGCTCTTGTGGTCCTAAAACATTTAGTGTTTACAGGTTTACTTTTGGGGTATTCCTGCGTCAGCGCGTGTTCATTTTGAATCACTTCCTGTTGATTTCGGGGCAAAGTTGGATCACTTCTGGTTGAATTTGGGTCACTTTTTGTTTGATTCTTGCACATACTCTTCTATTGATTTTGGGGCATTCCAAGGTCAGACCCTTAATGATTTAATTTCCTTATTTTTCCTTTTTAGGATATGTACAGTTCACTTCCTGGTAATTATAAATTATAGTTATGACTATTTTTGGTTACATTTTTTTGATTTTTGTAGAATTGTAGTTGTTACATGCCTGTTGATTTCAGGGTACTAACTGGTTATATTTAGAACGGTCAAAAGCGGTTGGGCTGTGTCGTGTACTCAAAAAGCAGACATGAAGTTATTTTCAGGCAGTATTCGTATAAATTTTTGGGGTTAAATATTTTTAGCGTTTTGATGATTCCTTCAAACCTCCAATTACTAGTTTTACACTTGCTGGAGGTAATCCCCTCATTGTTTACACAATTGTATACAGTGGCTGCTTGATGATCTACTGATGAGCTTGCACGAGTGCTGACACTAGTATGTTTTTGTATGGGCCATAAATACAAAAGCAGGAATGATTAACCAAGTTTGTCAGAATAACATTGCGAGAGGTGGCGGTCTATTGGTCGGGACAGGGGAGGCGCGGTACCTTTTTGCCGCTTCAGCTTTTTAGCCCTTGTATAGAAGCAAAACCAGAGGAAAACAATGGTGCTACCAAGCGGTCCTCAATCATACCACTCAGCACTTTTTTTTTTACCTTTGTATCATATGATAAATTCAATTTTTATACTCAACAATGCAGCCACCTAATGCAGTCAGTTCGGGCAAGTGTGGGATATATTCACATTTGGCGTTGCTATGATTGTGAGTGAAAATGGTTGTATGTCTCTCTGTGTGTCCTATGACTCTGACTGGTCGGCAACCTGTCATTGGTGTGGTCTACCTTTCGCCCGAAGTTAGCTGAGAATGGCTCCAGCATCTTGCTTGACTGGTGGGTTTCGAATCACCTTTTTTTTTAAATACCAAAACTAATGAAAACTACAGGAATCAGTTGTCACCAAAATGTTTCTATTCATCCCACTTTAATTTAGAACAACAGAATTCCATTGATGGTAATTATTATTGATCCAAAAAAGACAGAAAATGAAACAAGACATGACCTGGCTATGCCCTTTTAGAAACAGGAATTGGCCAAAAACCCAATAAAATGCTGTAAAATGTACAGAATGACCCTGAAATGAACAAATAAGATAATAGTGATCTAAGTGACTAATTGCCTGCCAATGACATTGTTAGACATCCAATTCTTATTGGAACAGTGAAGACTGGGTCTGAATGCTCATCTTTTAGTGCCATTGAGAGCACTTGGCATCCAATCCATTTTAACGGTGAGGGGGGAATGAATGAATGTTCACTGAACATCTCACACCGTCAAGGACATCCCATGAGTTAACAAGGAATTCCCCCTTAGGAGACCAAAGAATCTATTCTTAGATGAATTAATTTTGTGTTGTCATTTTTGTTTAACAAAATAAAATAAAAACATTTTTGGTGGCTTTATAATTTACATTTACAATATTTGATCTCAGGTGGCCCGGAAGCTGAGTCTGGGATCCTGTGTTTGATCCCAGGTTGGGCCCCCTGTGTGGAGTTTGCATGTTCTCCCCAGGTTGTGTGGGATTCTATTTTCTTCCCACTTTCCAAAAACATGAATGGTAGGCTTGCTTGAACACGCTAAATTGCCCCTAGGCATGTGTGAACGTGAATGCTTTTCCATTTCCTTTTTCCCTTCGATTGGCTGGCCACCAATTAAAGGCAGCCCCTGCCGGGTGCCTAAATTCAGCTGGGATAGGCTCCATCACCCCATGCGACCGTTGTGAAGATAAGCAGTTTAAAAAAATGAATGAAAATTCGATCCGTCTCTTTAAATCCAAGACACCTTACAAAAACTCAACTACAATGGCATTAATGTCCCATAACATGTATTATTTTATACTGCATTGAATGTATTCATTGGAATGAAACTGGTTCAAACTGGTTAGAAATGTTTGTTTTTACTCTATTTATTTATTATTATTATTTTTTTGGAGTGGGGAGTGACAACGGGGCAGATGACATCCATCCATGTCACCTTATTAGGAGCCCCCTCGCCTGTGATGTAATGTGGCCGCTGGAACCAGATTAAACTGGACTTGGGACGGGACTAGAAACTTTGCTCTTGCCGGCCTATCGGCCGGCCATCATAATGAAACATATGATTTAGATAAAAAATAGAAACTTACAGACGGGGTCGTCCAACCTCAAGCTCTGCCTCATGCGAATGGACGACGGCACCGTGTTCTCGATCAGCTGCGCAATCGACTGAAACATCAAACAACGGCAGGGAATTCTCAAAAGGACGTGAAAAAGTGGCGGAAGTGCCGTCCCGCTTTTCTTGTTAGTCACTTCTTTTACCTTCAGTCCGAGCGTGTCCAGCATGTCCCGTTTCTCCCGCTCACCTGGCCCGATGTGCCGCTCGGCGAAGTCATCGTGCCGGGGGAGGATCCGCTCGATGCGCCGAGAGCAACCGGCCGCCGACGTCCGGACTCCGCGCGTTGCCAGGGACGCTCCGAGTCCTGTGGAGCCCCGCTGTGGGGGGCTCCGCTCCGCAGTCCGTACGGCTCTGGCCGAAAGGGCGCCCCACGATCTGGCGCAGCGTTGCATAATTTGTTTACCAGGGGAAAAAAAGGGAAAAAAAGTTGGAGAAGGTCGGCAAGGCACGGCCCGATGCCAGGAGTTGGAGGAGGATGAAAAGCTACAGCCACCGCCGCCGCTGCTTATGAGGCTGGCTGCCTCCAGAGTAGATACAAGTGCACGCAGTTGCACAAGTGCGAGCCAATCAAAACGGAGGAAACCGACCGACGTCACTGTAAACCCAAATTGAACAGCTGCTCAACTTCCTCACGTGATGAACACTGTTCTGCCTCTGGATCTTTTTGCTATCTGAAATGTCAGCCCACCCCCGGAACAAAGTTTGAATGAGGCATCGAGGCACACACACACACACACACACACACACACACACACACACACACACACACACACACACACACACACACACACACACGCAAACACAATTGAATTGAATTGAATGCTTTTGTTGTCATAATACAGTATAATGACATTTAAAGCTCCGCCACAAAGTCCACTTCCTTTCGATTTAAGGTCAGTTCTTGTTGATTTTGCATCCCTTACTTTTGATTTCTAAACATTCTTTAGTTTCCACTAAGCAGGTTTTGTCTGGACGCGGTGGGCGAGTGGTTTGCGAGTAGTTAGCTAGTATATTCACCAGTACCCCGACCCCTGTGGAGGAGATAAACGGGTCGGAAAAATGAATGAAATGCAAAAAAAGGTATTGCCTGGCTGAAGCCATTTGAAATGAGAGAATGAACAATGAGGCCATCTAGCGGACGCAAAACAATTACCACGCATTGATTATATGGAAAATCCACATAAATTCCATTCCTTCCCACAAAAAGCGTAAAATTTCATCTCACTTTCTGAACCGCTTTATCCTCACTAATCACAAATCCCAGCTGACTTCAGGACAGAGGCGGGAGAACACCCTGAATTGGTGGCCAGCCAATCGCAGGGCACAAGGAGACAAACAACCATTCACACCCACACTAATACCTAGGGGCAATTTAGTGTGTTCAATCAGCCTAGCACACATGTCTTTGGAATTTGGGAGGAAACCAGAGTACCCAGAGAAAACACACGCAGGCCTGGGGAGAACATTCAAAGGTGAGTTTTTGGAGACGTCTGGCATCTACCTTTACTTTGTGTGTCCCGTCCAGTAAGTCATGTTTTTGCTCTTTTTGTTGGTATGCATGTTCCTGGTTTATATTGTCACTTTTGTATTCTCAGTTTTTGTGGGGGAAAAAGCCCAAGTTTTGCACCAGCAATTTCACCCCCTTTTCTTGTATCTTAGGTTCAACTTTGCCACACTGCCAACCCTTAAAAATGACAACCAGAAGTTTAAGATGTTGTGGCAGCCATATTGCTTTTAGTGTCAAAATATTTTAATTATTTCGATGTATTACTGCAGTTGTTGTCACTTTCAAACAAGAAATAAAACCAAAATAATCAACATGGAAATTTGTTTTATTTCAAAATCAAGGATACTTGCGTCTGGCCAATCAGAGCACATTTGACTAGTTAAGACAGCGCCGCCCTAGGTAAGATGGCGGCGCTCCGCGCTAGGAAAGATGGTCGTGCGAAGTGAGTGTTTTTCTCTAATTTCATTCATATATGTCAAAATGAATTTTGTTTTGCGTTTTACCTGTTTATATTTTCTGTATTTTGAAATGCATGACCGTATTGACCGCATTATCTTGCACCATGGCCTCATGACGTAAGGTGTTATGATGTTGTAAACTTGCAGTTTTGTGCATGTCGAATTTTTATGTGCATATAAGCCGTACCCTCGATTCAATCATCATTTTCTTTCCAACAAAAACGGAGTATATGCGGGTAAATACGGTGTGTGTGTTTGGAAACTCAATCCAAACGAAAGAGGAAAAGGAAAATCGTTGTCCTTCTCAGCCTTTTATATGATTCGGCGCGTCATTCTTCTACTGCAGTGAAATTTAGCGTCTTTGGTGCTGAGTGCCACCCAACTCAGCGCTGAAGAAGAAGCGATGCCATTTTTCTTTTACAAATATGCTGTTGTAGAAGGACATGACACTCTCAAGACAATTGCAAAATTCAATGGCTACGACCATGTTGTCATCAAACACCTGGACCCATTGTTGCAAACTGCAAGACCACGTTCTTCATCCTCATTCTCGTCGTTGTCCGCTGCCCTCACACTCCAATGGGATAATTTCAACGAGGTCCTCATTAGTTGAGGCGGTTCTGATTATATCTAGCAGTGCATTGATTATGTCCTCTTGTCTTCCCAGCTTCATGGCTATATTTCTCAATATAACTGTAAAGCCCTTATAACGTTGGTTATTTTATTCATAGTGGTTACCACTTGCTTATTGACCTTGGAAAAGATATTGTGGCCGTCTTTTGAATGTTGGCTTATTTATTAGTAAAATGCACTGTAGATTCGTAGTGTTTCTCCACAGGTGATGTGCGCGGTTCCACATGTAATCTGAAGACCTGGCCTGACAATGCCCTCCCCCATCTCCAAGACTGCCTTTAACAAATAAACAGTGAGACTTTCCACCATGAGAACTTTGAAGAACATGGGCACATTTACAGACACAGTTCTGTCTTCTAGTTTTATTGACAAAGATCATGTGACACAGGTGAACAAAGAAATGGGCGTGTCATGGTAGATGACGTGCCCCTAACTCATAGGTGTCATGATGGAAATTTCCACTAGGCTCTGCAAAATTCTATCCTAGTGACTACACTAAATAAAAGTATAAAGAATGCATTCTATATTCCACACATAATAAAGTCATAAAATAACCAAACTTTATTAATACTTTTGTGGCAAAGAAGTAACTGTTCCAATCACTATCAGAGAAAAAACAGAGTTGTAGAAATAACTGAAAACTCAAGAGAGCCATGACATGATGTTATTCACCAGTGTACGTAAACTTTTGACCACAACTGTACTTTCAGTCAGCCAGTAGGAGGCAGATCACCGCCCAACGTCCTTCATGTTACCTCACCCCGAAGTTATTACACAGAAGGGATTGTGTGCCGTGCTACCTTAAATTCAGAGTCCTGGTCACCAGCGGGAATCCAGCCCACGCCACCTACCCACATCGAAGTCAGGCGAGTGAACCTCTACACCACGTGGTGGCTGATTCACAATTTTCCCCTCCATATTCTTGGTTTTAATAGGGAGTCCAAATGTGTTACTTTCTTGTATCGTTATTCTCACTCTCTTGCTACTGTGACAGTGAAATTTCACCACTACGGGATGAATAAAATTATCTAATCTAATCTATCGGGCCCTTTTGGCCCACGGAACTCTGGTGGCAGCTGACGGGTACCGGGTGGCCATGCGCAGGCGGATCTGGCCGTATCATGTGAGGAGTTCGGTGAGGCCATGGAGAGCGACTTCCGGGTGGCTTCAAGGAAATTTTGGTCCAACATCCGATGTCTCATGAAGGGGAAGCTGTGATCCTCCAACACAGTGTATAGTGGGGATGGGTCGATGTTGTGAATCAGCAAGGCCATCTCGGCTTGCCTAGAAAATATCTTAATCACAGCCTGATGTTAATTATTTTTTGTGTGTGAATACTTATTAAATCATTCCAGATTGTCTGTTAGCTTCCTTTCATTGCTTTTCCTCTGGTTGCGCTGCTTCCAGGTGTGTATTTTCGTATTTAAGCATTTAGCCAATCACATTTTAGGCAATATTTGTTTCCCGCGGTCAGAAATCTACCTGCAAGCCTTCACAATCAGTTCTACAGGCCCTGTAGCATAAAATGAGTGTTGATGAAACTGTTTCTTTAACCATTCAGATTTAGAGTTGGCGACACCAAGGCCTTCTCGCAGGCGTAGGGAAACATCTGCGTTTTCACAAACTATGATTGGCTAGTGATAGAGTACTAGCCAGAGCTAGCAAACTATCTGTAGCGAGCTGTACAAGCAAATATATTGGTGTGTTGATTTAATATCAGTTTTGTCAACCCACAATGGCTGATGGGGGAGAAGAAATGGATTTGGTTGCAGACTTACTTTCAAAGCCAGAGAAAGACTTTTCAAGAAAAACTGGACATCATTAAGAAAGGTCGTACAACTCCACAGCTAGCAAGCCTGTCACAAGCGGGAAAAGATTTTTTTTTTATTATGAGGTTATTATTGGTGCTTTTTCATGTGTCACAGCTGTAGCTGCAGTAAAGGGTTTATAGCCATGAAATAGTAAAATAGAAGGTTGGATTGATTCAGACGTATCACTTCTGAAGGCCAATGTGTGAAAAGCATGGCCCACCACTGGATTCAGGATGTCTCCCGCCTAGTGTCCATTGTTTGGTTTAGATTGGCTGCAGTAATCCCATACCTCTTGTGTGGATACACAGTAGGAAAAATGAATAGATCAATTCAGTGCTCAGAATATAACAGATATTTTAGATGTCCTTTGATCTTTTTACAATTATTCTAAACATGATTGAAACTATGCATTTTCTGGCCTTTTGATGCGTAATCATAAACCACATTATCTTAAGACATTTTGTTACAGTAAAAAAAAAACATTGAAATAATATAACTAAAATATTTTACACAGCTGGTAATATATGTATGTAGATATTTTTTTAATGGGTTGTTGACAGTTTGGTATACCTGCCTTAACCATTTTCCTGCTCGTTATCCAAAGTGGAAGGGTCTACCGCTGGGTAAAAGTGAATGTTCACTGCCACGCTGGCACGCCCGACTGAGACATGGTGCGAAATAGACACAGGGGTTCCTCCATGAGACACGCTAAGACTGTGGCGGATGGGGGCCGCCAGAGCCTCGGCCCCTCGCAAGGTGAGTGAAGACTGCAGGCCGGTGTCGGGGTACCGAGGTGAGGAGGACAACGAGGGAAAGCTTTCCCGGCACAGGCTTCGGTTGTCTGCTGCCGTCCTAGGACACTCCTCTTCTGACAACTGGAAGCTGGAAGGGGTGGCAGGAGTGCTGCTTTTCTGTTCCTCCTTTTGCACCTCGCCATCATCTACCTAGAATCCAACAACGGCAGTGCTAAAGTCAAGCTAGACAGTTTTAAGTTTGGCATCATATAGAAAAATATATTGTATTTTATCAATCTAGGTGATAAACCATGTCATATTCATACCATTAAAATTCTCATCTCATTTTCGGACTCCCCTTTTTCTCATCAGGGTCGTGAGGGTGCTGGAGCCAATCCCAGCTGACTCAGGGCCACCCTGAATTGGTGGCCAGCGGATCGCAGGGTAGAAGCAGAAACAAGGAGAAACACGCACACCCATACCTAGGGGCAATTTAGAGTGTCCAGTTAGCCTACCACACATGTTTTTGGAATGTGGGAGGAAACCGGAGTACCCGGAGAAAACCACAGGTGGGTCGACCTAGGTTTGAACCCAGGACCCCCAGAGCTGTGAGGCAGAGGCCCTAACCACTCGCATCACCGGGCCGACCCCATTAATAATATTTTTAATAACTATTTTCTCAAATAATTTTATGGGCGACGGGCGGCCCGGTGGAGCGAATGGTTAGCACGTTGGCCTCACAGCTCTGGCATCCTGGTCAGGTCCATCTGTGTGGAGTTGGCTTGTTCTACTCAGGCCAGAGTGGGATTCCTCCAGGTAATACAGTTTCCTCCCACATTCTAAAAATATGCATGGTAGGCTGATTGGACAGTCTAAATTGCGCCCATTTATAGGTATGAGTGTGCATGGTTGTCTGTCTCCTTGTGCTCTGCGATTGGCTGGCCACCGATTTAGGGTGTCCCCTGCCTCTGGCCGAGAGTGAGCTGGGATAGGCTCCAGCACCCCCTACGACCCTAATGAGGATGAGGCGGTTCATAAAATGAGATGAGAATTTTAAGAGTGTTGCTATACCATATCACACTGATACTACAATACCAATATAGCAATTTATAGAGATCTAGTTTAAAACCACCTCTCTTCCTTCTGACGATGGTTGGCAGCTGCTGTCGCTATATTAAAAAGGAGTGATTGTTGCTTTTCCACTATAATGTTAGATGTCCAATCATGTGCTGTCTTTTCACTGAGTTCATCACAAGTAAATCCAATACTGCCATTTATTGATTCATTCCCTGCCTGTCTCTCACTTCAAATTAATGGAACATCTGGGGCCGTCAATTTCATTCATTGTGGTCACTATAGGGCATCTCTGGCTCAGTTTCTGTCGATTTTGGGGTACTCCTACTCACATCCTGTTTATGTTGGACCATTTCCAGTTCATTTTTGGCCATTCTGTTCACTATGAATGTATTCCTGTTGATTTAGAGCAGTGGATACCACCTGATCCACAAAGGGCCGTAGCGGGTGCAGGATTTCATTCCAAGAAAGCAAGACAACAACTTAAGTGTGATCATTTGATTGCAGTCAGGTGCTGCTTGTTTTAGCAAATAACATAATTGGTTAAAGGAACACAGCGGTGAGGACCGGTTTAAGGATCCCAGATTTAGGATCATTCCCCTGTCATTTTCTGTTGATTTTTTATCACTTCCAGCTGAGTTTAGGCCATTTCATGATCACCTACGGTTCACTTTGGCCATTCTGTGAATTTTGAATCCATTCCTGGTGATTTTTCAGGATTTTATAAGTCTCTTCCTGTTGATGTTATGTCAACTAATTTGAGGGTATTTTCCTGTTCATTTTGGGCAATAGTATTAAAAATGAACAGCTTTCTGATGATTTAAAAGAATTCCTGTGGCCTTTTCCGTTGATTTTTGGTCAATTTCTACTGATTTTAGGGCATTAAAATGTCACCTTTTGTTCATTTTTGCGCATCCTGTTTGATTTCTGGTCACCTGATTTTCTAACATTTTGTCTTGGACGTCTAGCACAGTCAATAACGCAGTGTTAGGTTTATAAGTCTCAAATTCATTATATATTTGCTCGCAATGAAATAATCAACGGGAAGGTCGCTCCATCCAGCTGGACTTATCAAAGTTGACTGATCACACTGATCCGGGAGGACTCCAAATTGTTTTGAAACCTTGACTTCTCACAGGTCGCAAGCAAGGTTGTTTTGACTTAGACTCCGCCCCAGGTGGCGATACCGCTCGTCCTCCGAAGGGACATGCAATTGTTTTGATTTCTGACCTTAATTGTTTTGAATAAATGCCTGCTTGTTTGTCAACTCTTATGAAAATAAATGGGTAGGAGAGCATTCGATTCTTGAGAATGATCTAGGACGAGTCAGGATCGATTCTCTCTTGCAAAAAAAGCTGGATATGCGTCAGATGTCTTTCTTATCTTAAGGTGTATCTGGATATACCCTTTGGTGAACCTATCACGCAGTAATGCCATGACAATGAAAACATCTTGTAAAAATGAGATACTTTTGACTTCATTTCAATTTCAATGATTGACTTGGATTGGAACATAAACGCATGGCTGCTTTGAAGCCATTTTGCAATTTGGTAGGCCATTTTTTTCCCTTTATCTGATGTCGATTGAAATTGATTTGTCACGAGCAGATGTCCAATCCATTTGAAGCGGGGTTTGTTCATTTGCTGCCAGCCCCTCCCCCTATGTCACGTTGTACCTTAGTATCTATAAGAGGCTCGGGATAAGTCTCCACCGTGACCGAATGGGGTTCCTCACTCGTGGGTTCCATCTGTACCGTCACAAGACTCAATCCTGGAGGTCTGGCTAGAGTGTCCGAAAGATGAGCATTGTATTCCGCTATGTCTGTACACTCGTCATCTTCGAAGCCCCTGTGCATTTCAGATAGACAGAAAGGTTGTGGATGCAATGAAAAACGGCAAATTTATTTTGATTTAATTGGCAAAAGTATCATTCAGTCAAATAAATTATACATCTAGTTCCGTCACTGGCAGTCAATGTTATATTATTTGATGGTTGTAAATGGTAATCTGCCAAAGTTACGTTTTACTCAATGTAAAAACAGTCCATTTTTAAATGGACTTTGTTTTGTCTGTTACTGCTTTTTTTGCCAAGAGTCTTTCTAATTGAGTGGCAAAACAAAAACAATTCTGCAAAACATTTGTAGTGAGGATGTAATTTTGCACTACACACCGGTTTTCGTAGGGTCGCCCTGTAGCTTGGCGCTCCGTATGACGCATGGGAACTCCGAGTTTCCGCTGCGCTGTTGAAAACAATAGAAAAATGGTGCAGTTTTTTGGGATTCAACAGTTACAAGAACTCCTTATTTGACAGGTAAATACTTCTAAATACCAGCTTTTCTTTAAAGGGAAGCTCGAAAAGAGAATGTTTTGCTTTCATTGGAAAAAGCAAAAACAGAATATTCAATTTTTCTAAATATTGTTTTCATTACAACTTCTTCCTCTATTATTAAAAAAAGGAAAACCGTTGCTATTCTCTTCTTTTAATTTTACATTTTTTTAATCCTAATTTATTTAAAATATTTTTTAAAGAGAAAAAATTAGTTCTTGTTGGCCTCACCGAACTCCTCCCGTACCCAGGTTTTTGCCTCGGAGACGACCAGAGCCGTGTACTGCTTGGCCACCCGGTAATAGCCCGATATGACTCCTTTTTCAGCCGATGGCATCCCTTACTACTAGTGTCCACCAGCTGGCACCGACCACCTTGTCCGCAGTTCCGGTCTGCTGTCTCAGCAATAGAAGCGCAGAACATGGTACACTCGGACTCAATGTCCCCCACCTCTTCCCAGACTTGAGAGAAGCTCTGTTGGAGATGGGAATTGAAACTCCTTGTGACAGGGCACTCCATCAGGCGTTCCCAGCAGACCCTCAATAAACGTTTGGGTCTCCCGGGCCACACTGGCATCTGCCCCCACCATCAGAGCCAACTAACCTCCATGTGATTATCGGTTGACGGCTCCACGCCTCTCTTTACCCGATTGTCCAAGACATGCGGCCGTAGGTCCAATGCCACGAGAAAAAGGTCGATCATCGAACTGTGGCCTAGGGTGTCCTGGTACCAAGTGCACATATAGACACCCATATGCTTGAACATGGTCAAACATTATTGTCAATTTATGACGAGCGCAGGAATTCAACAACTGAACACCGCTCGGGTTCCGATCTCACTGTCATTTCCCACGTGAGCATTAAATTCCCCTAGCAGAACGAGGGAGCCCCCTGAAGCATCCCTCCAAAAAGGGTTGGTGCTCTGACCTGCTGTTTGGTGCATACGGACAAACAACTGTCAGGTCCCACTAGCTCAGGCTCTTTTCTCACCAGAGCGGTGACATTCCACGTCCGAAGAGCCAGTTTCTGCAGCTGGGGATCAGACCAACAAGGATCCCATGTTTGGCTGCTGCCCAACTGTCGATGCACTCGACCTCATTGGCCTCTCTCACAGGTGGTGTGCCCATGTGAAGGGGAACCCGCGTCATCGCTATGCCCGGCCGGGCCCCATGGGTGTACGCCCGGCCACCAGGTGTTTGCCATTGCATCCTTCCTCCAGGCCTGGCTCCAGAGTGGGGCCACGGTGACCCATGTCTGGGAAAGGGAATATGCAGTCTAATAATTTTTCTCATCATAAGAGGTCTTATGAGCCATTCTTTGTCTGGTCCCTCACCTTAGACCAGTTTGCCATGTGTGACCCTACTAGGGGCACAAGGCCCCAGACAACAAAGCTCCAAGGATCACTGGGACACACAAACTCCACCATCATGATAAGGCAATTGGGGGGAGTTTTTCGTCAAATTTTACTATTGAACATCATAACCACTAGATAGGTATTTGTTACTTTGTGAGTAGGTGGTGAATTAGAACAAATAAAACAGATGTTTTGCCTTTGTAATTCAGTGGTACCTCGAGATACGAGCTCAATTTTTTTCTAACTCAAATGAACGTTTCCCATAGAAATAAACTAAAAACAAATTAATTCGTTCCAACCCTCTGAAAAAACACCAAATACAGGATTGGAACAGGACTGGAAAAAAAGGTTTTATTTGTTCTAATCATCTATTAACAAAGTAGCACATAACTAGTGGTTTAATAGTACTTAAATGTGTGTAATAGAACTAAAATTAAACAAATTTCACGGAGGGTAGAGAGAGAGGGGCAGAGACGAGGTGAGTGGAGTGACTTTTTGCATGGCCAAGTGCTCGTAACATAACATATACAAATTTAGTTTTTAATTTTTATACCTTTCTTCTAGGGACGGGTTGGCTCTATTTGCCCCACTTCCACCCTGACTTTCAGGTGCAAGAGGAGCTGTTTGCTTTTGTATTCCCTTCAAAATATTCCAAAAATGATGCACACAAATGTCCTCACGATAGGATAACGCACGACAACTTGCCAACGAGTAGTATATAACTCTAGTATTAGCGATTGCCTCTCCATTCACAATCACTAACGTGAAAAAAAACACTGAAAAAATGCAACGCTCCGCCCAGTGCTCACAGAGACATTACACGAGGGAGTTGCGTGGAAAGAGACAGCTCCCAGGATGTTCTTATTAGCAGCCCTCATGTTCGAATTTGTCTCGTATGTCAAGATAAATATTTGCCCGAAATTTTACCCGTATCTCAAATTGCTCGTATGTCGAGGTACCACTGTATCCTGTTTTTTTCAGAGGGTGGAAACGGATTATTTGTATTTACCATATTTACTTCCATATAAGCCGCATTTGTCGGACAACAAAATTATGTCTAAGTTTAGGGTAAGGCTTATATGCGGATAAAAAGACGACATGCAAGAAACTGCAAGGTAACAACGCCATAACACATAACGTCATGACGCCATTATGCAAGACAATGCGCCGGATATGGTAATTTATTTCAAAATAGAGAAAACATAAACATATAAATCGCGAACCAAAATTTATTTTGACGTTTATGAATGAAATTAAAGAAAAAACTCACTTATGCCTGTCATTGCTCGCTCAGGGCGTCGCCATTTTATCTAGGGCTGCCATCTTACCTAGGGCACTGCCGTCTTACCTAATTGAACGTGCTCTGACTGGCCAGACGTGAGTATCCCTGATTTTGAAATAAAACAAAATCCCAATTAGATTTTTTTTCTTTTTTTTTCTTGATCGAAAGTGACTATTGCAGTAATATGAACCATCAAATTAATTGAGATATTTTACCATTGGAAGCAATATGGCTGCCACAACATCTTAAACCTCTGGTAAGAAAATTGTAATTTCGGTAATTAGAAAGCATCAGGTTCTCATCATGAAAGACTTGTTTCTTTTTTCAAATTGAATAATTTGATATTTTGCATTTACAAAGACAGGCATTTTAACTTTCTCATGATATTGACCCCAATCATCTGATTTTGATTCACACAGTATCTCAGAAATACCACGTGGGGTGATTTTTCTTAACATTTTCCCTTCAAAGCAACATATTTGTACTCTATTAAAATACAGGAATATGGAAGTGAAAATTGTGAATCAGTGGGTGGCTTATACGTGAGAAATTACGAAAATACGAGGTTGGTCCTTGAAGGCAGTAAGCTTGTATTTCAAGGTATTATTGTATGAGGGCGACTTATACGTGCAGGGCGGCTTATATGCAAGTAAATACGGTAGTTCATTTCTATAGGAAAAATTGATTTGAGATACAATTAAATCAAAATACAAGCATGGCCCTGGAACACAATAAGATCAAAGTATTACTGTATGTCCTTTTTAAAGCACTTAGTTTTGTTTTGCTTTGTAATGTACTCCATTGAATTAGGATGAAGAAAAAGTTTTGATGTACCAGGAGGCAAACATCTGACAGGTTTATTTCACAACTCATCTTTTTTAACATGCTCATTCTCGCGTTGCTCCTTCCCCCTCTTTTTGTTCTTCTTGCGCTGGTCCTTGGGCTTGGGCTGGCTAACCGTCTTGTTCAGTTTTTTCACCCCCATACAAGCCTGAGACTTCTCGTAGCAAAGAAGGATGTCCACTCGCTCCAATTTGCGAGGCCTCATCGCAGCGTAGAAGTCGTCGTAGTGGGCGTCTATGAGTTTCTTGCAGGATTCCTTCAACTCTTCTTTAGAAAACCTTTTGCCTCCTTGCAGTCTGTTGCACACATCGCTATCAATAATTAGGTCGTCGATGGCTTGCCGCTGTTTGCGAGTGGAAGGAGCGAGCATTGCGTTTTGGAACTCTTTGGCGGCGAGCAGGCAACTTTCGCAGTACGTCTTGCGGTCCACTTCTATTCCATGTATAAACAGAAAGAACGAATATCCACATAACGTGAGAAGTATCATCGACTGGAATACGTACATGTTGTCCTGGAACCTGCAACCAATGCATGTGCTGGAAATCGTTAGGCTCCAAAGACGAGAGATTTTTCAGGTTTTTCTGGTTTTCGCTCAGCTATTCCTGACAGTACTATTTGCATATTAACCCTTTATATGCATTTTGTTTGTCGTTTACTTTTTGTGTAAAGCACTCCTTGTCCTGTAGTTTTGGTCTGATTTGCTTCATTTCTGCATCCAAAAGATTTTTTATTAAATTGAGATGCACAAGGAGCCAATTTTGAGGTAAACAAGTATGCTCTCACCAAAAACTTCAAATAACAGCACAAACATTAATTTCAACATTTCTATTCACTTATAGTGATTTTTGAGTGCGACCTGCCAAAACATCTCCATTAATGATTTTATTTGCACCCCCAAAAAAGAACTATTTCCCCAAAACTAACAGCAGGTAAAACAAGTATCAAGAAAATTACCCAGCAATGACCCCAAAATCTTCAGCAATTGACCCAAAGAAAACATAAATTGAGTCTCCACAACAGGAAGTCAGCTGCACATGTCCCAAAATGTACAGGAAGTGACTTGGAAATACCTTTTAACAGTAAATGATCAAAAATATACGGGAAGTGAGTTTGGCAATTCCCCAATTTGGGTGGCCAAACCAATCCTCGAGGGCTGCTGTGGGTGCAGGTTTTTGTTCCAACCAATCCAGCTCACTTTGACCAATGAGATTTCTGCAGAAAACAAGAAGCACCTGACTGCAATCCACTGATTGCACTTGTAAGACACCAGATTGGTGAAAAGGTATCCTCTTGATGGGTCGGAATGGAAATCTACACCCCTTTAGACATCATACCCTAAAATAACCCGGAAACGGTCAATGATGTGACCACAAATGCCTGAGAATAGCAGGAATTGATCCAAAATCAACAGGACGTGACCTTGGCGCCTGCAAGTTATAAAAAAGCACTATCATTATTAGATTTTACCACTGTGATCGACCTTGCGCTGGCCATTGAAAAGAAATTACATTGGAATATATTTTTTATTTTCCAATGCAAAGGTGGAGATATTACAAGTTCTGATGTATCAGACATTCTTTACTTTGTTTAAATGAATGATGGAAGTTGAGTGTTGAAAAAAGGTTATTTTCAGTGTAAAGATGTTTCAATCTCATTAAAGTATATTTGAAAAACTAACAAAAATAAAAAATGTTCCTTTACACAATTAATTCAAACAATTTGAAAAATAAACAACAAAAGATGAACACTATAATGACAATCTAAATTTTATTGAATGATTTTAGAACTTCTCGGGAAAATATTTAATATACTGATCACCTGCTTCACTACAAGTTTGAATTCTTCACAATTCATCTCTTGAGACAGGCAGAATAGGCTGAGCATGACGTCTGTATTTCTTGTTGTCCTTTTTGACGTTCCGAAGAGACGCTCGTTTCACGTCCTTGTCCAGGTCTACCACACCGACGCATGCATCAGACTTCTCGTAGCAAAGAAGGACATCCAAGCCGCGTGGCGGGCGTCGCACTGTGGCCAAGTAGAAGTCCTCCTGGTGGGTATCAAAGTGATTCAGACAGGCGTCGGTCAGCTCTTGCGTGGAGAATCCCTCACGAGGAGGTAGCTCATTGCACACCTGTTTTTCAAACAAGAAATGGCGCAGAGCGTCCTGTCGTTTTCGGGGTTTGGTCGCTTGCAAGTGCTTCTCGAGGGTGTTTGCTGCCAGCAGGCAGCTTTGGCAGGTGGTCTCGGGGTCGACTTTTGCATTGATGACGCGCAAAATGAGCAAGCATCCGCAGAGCATGAAAAGGACCGTCCTTATGTGGCAAGACCAGAACGTAAACATGTTGGCTGACAACTGGCAGCCGTCAGCGCAGAAACTGAAAATAATCTGCTTGGAAGACCAGTAATGTTTCCAGTTTTTCTGGTTTTCTCTTCACCAAATATTTAATAATTTATTTAACCCATTCTATGGGGCAACTGATTTTAAATCTAAATATTAATACAGTGGTACCTTTTACTTACGCAATTAATTGATTCCATAACTTGTTTCGTAACTTGCATTTTTCGTGAATTTAAATTCTCTAATTCCGGTCTGGTCACCTGTGCTTGACATCGGGTAACTTCCTGTTAATTTAAAGACATTTCTAGATCACTTCAAATTTTGTAGTGCTGGGGTGCAGATGTGAAAACAGGGGGATGGACCCAATCGCAGGTAAATAGGGAAGTCAGGACAATTAAAAAGACCAAAAACGGATCCAAAATTACAAAACTGAAACAAAATCCAGAGCAAAAATACCTGGGATTCGCACCAAACACTGAGGGGATATTGACATGGTCGCAACGAGTAGTGAACAAACAAAGGGGACTTAAATACAAACACATGGGTTAATGATACCAGGCTGAGACACATAGGGAGGTGACAACAGGTTCATGCAATGGGTAATAAGTTACACAGGGAAAGATCCAAGACTAAATAAACATTCATTTATTCATTTTCTAAACCGCTTCATCCTCGGGAGGGTCGTGGGGGTGCTGGAGCCTAACCCAGCTGACTCAGGGTCAGAGGCGGGGAACACTCTGAATCAGTGGCCAGCCGATTGCAGGGCACAAGGAGACGAACAACCATGCACACTCACACCCATACCTAGGGGCAATTTAGAGTGTCCAATCAGCCTACTATCCATGTTTTTGGAATGTGTGAGGAACCGGAGTACCCGGATGAACCTCACCCATGGGGACAACATGCATGCTCCAAACAGATGGACATGACCTGGATTTGAACCCAGGACCCCAGAGCTGTGAGGCCGAAGCCACTCGCTCCACTGGGCCACCCGACTAAATCAACATAAAACACAAAAAGCACATAAACCTAACTGATATTGGCTTACTTTCTGAGAATTCATTGATTCATTACTGCTTATCCTCACAAGAGTTGTGGGGGTGCTGGAGCCTATCCCAGCTGATTTCCGGCACCAGGTGGGGGGCATCTTAAATAGCTGGTAAATTCCTGAGAATTTTTAAGCTCTTTTTGGTACTGTGGAGGTATAAAGCGTACGATAATCGGACCCTACTGTCACTCCCCTCCGACAAACCATGGGAAAACGTCTACAATTCCTGACCTGAACGTCCAGTGGCTATTGGCTGGTTCTTCTGTATCACAGAGTAAAAGGTTACAGTGATGAAGATGAAGGCCAAAGAAACACCCACGCCCACCACAATGGGCACGTCATGTTTCTCCAAGATGGGCAGCCACAACGGTGGTTCCGGCGTCACGTTATAACTGGAAGGATAAAAGAGTAGTCAAGGAAGGCACTATAGACGTGGAAGTACACTGCTTGCATACAGTTGTGGTCAAAAGTTTACATACACTTGTGAAGAACATAATGTCATGGGTCTCTTAAGTTTGCAGTTATTTCTACAACTCAAATTTTTTTCTGATCGAGTGATTGGAACAGATACTTCTTTGTCACAAAAAAACAGTCATGAAATTTGCTTCTTTTATGACTTTATTATGGGTGAACAGAAAAAAAGTGCTCAAATCTGCTGGGTCAAAAATATACACACACCAGCGCTTAAATTTGGTAACATTTTCATATCATTTTCACTTCAATTAGACGCTTTTGGTAGCCATCCATAAGCTTCTGGCAACCTTCTGGTTGAATCTTTGACCACTCCTCATGACAGAATTGGTGCAGTTCAGTTAAATTTGATGGCTTTCTGACATGGACTTGTTTCTTCAGCATTGTCCACAACTTCTCAATGGGGTTTAAGTCAGGACTTTGGGGTTAAAGTCAGGACTTTGGGGTTTAAGTCAGGACTTTGGGAGGATTCGAAAACCTTAATTCTAGCCTGATTTAGCCATTCCATTACCACTTTCAATGTGTTTGGGGTCATTGTCCTGTTGGAACACCCAACTGCGCCCAAGACTCGCATCTTTGGGATGACTTTAGGTTATCTTGAATAATTTGAAGGTAATCCTCCTTTTTCATTATCCTATTTACTCTCTGTAAAGCACCAGTTCCATTGGTAGCGAAACAGCCACACAACTTAATACTACCACCACCGTGCTTGAGGTAGGCATGGTGTACTTGGGGTTAAAGGCCTCAGTTTTTCTCCTCCAAAAATATTGCTGCGCATTGTGGCCACACAGGTCGATTTTCGTTTCGTCTCACCACAGAACTTTCCACCAGAAGGTCTTATCTTTGTCCATGTGATCAGCAGCAAACGTTAGTCGAGCCTTAAGGTGCCGCTTTTGGAGCAAAGGCTTCCTTATTGGGTGGCAGCCTCAGTCCATGGAGATGCAAAACACGCTTGACTGTGGACACTGAAATCTGTGTTCCAGCAGCTTCTAATTCTTGGCGGATCTGCTTTTTGGTGATTCTCCGTTGAATCTACACCCTTCTGACGAATTTTCTCTCAGCAGCAGGTGATAGCTTGCACTTTTTTCCTGATCGTGGCAGTGACAAAACAGTGCCATGCACTTTATACTTACAAACAATTGTTTGCACTGTTGCTCTTGGGACCTGCAGTTGCTTTGAAATGGCTCCAAGTGACTTTACTGTCCTTTTCAAGTCAAGGATTCGCTTTTTCAGATCCATCCTGAGGTCCTTTGACTTTCCCATTATAACGTTTGTGGGCGTTTGCATCGAATGAGCCCTATTTAAATGGCCTCAGAGAAGTAACCAGCTGTTGTCACTCGTAATCACTCACAAGAAGTTAATACGCCATGGTATGAAGCTCATTTTACTGACACAACTTTCTAAGTCACCAAAATTGCTAATTTGTGTTGCTGTATGTATATTTTTGACCCAGCAGATTTGATCACTTTTTCTGTTAATCCATAATAAAGTCATAAAAGAACCAAACTTCATGAATGTTTTTTGTGTCTTTTTAGGATCTGGTTCTCTTGTGCTTTTTCCCTGTGTGGCCTGTCCATGTGAATGCCCATTGTGTTCACCTGTCATTTCTCTCCACCTTGTATATCCCCGGCTTGCTCTTTCTTGTGTTACGCAGGTGTTCCTAATTGTCTTGTCTACCAATGTCTGTCTATTGAAACCCTTTGCGTTTGTCAGTCCTGGTTGGACCATCTGCATTGTCAGCTTTACACTGTGTTGCTCTGCATCTCTATGTCATGTTCCATGTTCCAAGTCCCCCTTTTCCCTATGACCTCTGTCTCAGGTTTGGTTTTGCTATTTGATTCAAAGTCCTTGTTATTTTCTGGATATCCCTCTAAAAGTATCAAAGTTTTTGTTAGAGCACTCCACTCCCTCCATAATCGATGCCGCACCTATGTGACAAGTCTAGCCAGGTTGGCTAGTAACCTGACAGGTTGCATGCCTTAGGGGCATAAATGAATCTTTATGGTGGAGTTCTTTTGTACGGCGGTCACAAACCACCAGTCCATGGACTGGTACCGAGCCATCTAGTGCAAGTCCGTCAGAAAAATAAATATTAACGTTTTCAATCTCGCCCTCCTACTTGAACTGAGAAAAGTTGTTATAATAATAAAAATTATAATAATAATAGATACCGTACTTTGATGACTAAAGGGCACACTTAAAAGTCTGAAATTTTCTCCAAAATAGTCAATGTGCCTTATAATCCAGTGAATTTTATGCATTGAAAAAAAAATAAAATGTGCCATTTGTTGAGGGTGCGCCGTGTAATGCAGTGCGCCTTATAGTCGTGAAAATACGGTAATTGTTATTATGTTTGAGACATCTTTTGCTGTCGCAGAGGTCATCCAAGCACCTCCCCACCTCGACACACTCCCTGGCCACGAGAAGATAGCAAGAGCTTTACTGGTACGTGGTGAGAAAAAGTTTAAGGACCACTGCTTTTGTACAAAATTAACATAGTAAGAACCATGTTATTGTTAATAGGTTCCATCGTGCGGTTTAGATGCACGTTGTTGTGGCAATCTGTATGCTGCGAATAAATAAAAATAAATGTTTTCTCATGTGCACTAAGACACCCCGCCTCCAACTAACCAGCATAAGAGGGATTTACGCCATAGATATGGCCGTGAAGCCGTCATGACAATAGTACACAAACACACTGCATGGGGCCAATCAGAAGGAGACACCAAGAGGAGATTGATGCCAACATGGTCAAAGCCATTGAATTTGCCAATCATCTTGACTGTGTCAAGACAAAAACAACAGCAATATTTGTACAAGAAAAGAAATGGCTGTCGGCATGTTCCTTGTGCACCAAAAACCTCTTGAAGAAAGAAACTCCTCCTGTTTGCACTACGGCGCCCCCTGAACATTCCATCGACGATCCAATGCCTCTGAAATCTGACAAGAGGACTTGAAATTCCCAATAACCTGTTTTTGTATTACAGTGTTCCCTTGCTTATCGCGGTTAATGGGGACCGGGTTAGGGTTAGTGAGTGCAGTACTTAGAGTATTTACATTTTTTATTTATAGAATATATTTTGATATAAATATGTTACAATCTTCATATGCCTATAACTGTAATATATACTTATTGATAATTGTACTTGTATTTTTGGTCACGCCGACCTGTGTGGAGTTCGCATTTTTATAGAATAGTGGGGGAGGGCCCGCGTGGTTTTCGTCCGGGTACTCTGGTTTCCTCCCACATTTAAAAAACATGCATGGTAGGCTGATTGGAGACTCTAAATTGCCTCTAGGTATGGGTGTTACTGTTCATGGTTGTCTGTCTCCTTGTGTCCTACGATTGGCTGGCCTCCGTTTCAGGGTGTCCCCCGCCTCTAGCCCGAAGTCAGCTGGGGTAGGATCCAGCATTCCCCACGACCCTAGTGAGGATTTCAGAATTTGAAAATGAGTGAGAGATGAGAGCCTGAAAGATCCTGCCAAGTCTAGGTGCTAAATGAAGTTAATTAACATAATATCTACCTATTTATTATATAGAAATTCCATTTTAACTGAACCCTTCCCCACTAATATATAAATTAATGCCCACTTTTGCCTGATGGAAAATCATTTATTAAAGGCAGTCAGATTATCAGAGGTTATCTTTTCAAATAAAGAATGCTGGTGGGAGAACTGACCCTGAAGGGCCTTCATTATATGTTTGTGTCCATGCCTCTCCAAATAAAAAACCCTTCAGAACATAAATACTATGAACACTAATGAAAAAATGTTAGGTCTACATTATCCGGGATATTCGAGGGATTACTGTATTTGCTTATTCACAGAAGTTTTAAGTTTCAAATTTGAAAAAAATGTAATAGTTATTGTGATAAAAGTCTATAGACTTATCTTTTGTTTATCCTGATAACAAATTTTATCATATCGCCCAAGCCTATATTAAAGCAACAATAATAATACAGAGAACAACAGGCTAAATATGCATTTGTTAACATAATAGTTTTTCAGCTAACTAGCCTTAAAATAAGGCTCGTCAGCTTGGAAAACAACGCAAGTCACATGCCAGAATTAGGCATGGGGCCAGCCAAACCATTAAAAAAAAGTGTTACTTATAGTCCGGAAAATACGACAATTTAAAATTCTGTGTTGTGTCTACCCACCGAGTGTTGTTCCCGGGTTCGGGTGACTGCAAAGTGTTTCTCCCCTGCTCATCTCCCGCTTCAGATGCCCGCTCAGGAATGGAAACATTCAGTCCTTGGACTGCAAAAGGTTCCGGAGTAGGAGGATGCTTCCGGAAGGAAGAAGGCCTTTGAAGAGAGCTCTGGAGCTGGACCAGGGGAGATTCTGTTGTTTGGCTGAGAGAGGCATCTGTGTAGGCTTCCGAAGAAGGGACATTGTCCATTTGGTCTCCAAAAGAAGGAGAAAGTTCCATGAGTAAGTCATGGAAAGGTGGAGATGGCAGCATCAGGGGATGAATCTGAGTGGGGGAATCCTGGGCGGGAGCGGTGCTGGGAGACGTGGCGGTCATCTTATGTCGTGGTTTTGATGTGGTGCCACAATGTGAGCTTGAAGAGCAACCTGAAAGGAGCATTTTAAGCAGTAGCTTTTTATGGCCAAAAGCTAACTCAAAAGAAGTTAACCGCAAGGAAGCAACATAGAACATAACATTGAAGACTATATAACATAGAATAAAACACATAGACTACATGAGGACCCTATGGCTCAAAAACAAGACTGGCCATGTAGATTCTGTTTATGATGTTAATAGCACTGAAACAGAAGTATTCACAGCCTTACAAATTTAAATGATTCAGATTGTCGATGAAAGTCAAATACATGTTGGGTTCAATGTTGGTTCATTTTTACTAATTTTTGGACACTTTCGGTACATTTGGGGGAATTATGAAGTCATTTCCTCTATATTTGGCATTATTTTCTGTTGATTTTGAAGTATATTTGTCATATTTTGGGTCACTTCCTTTAGATTTTGGAGCATTCCTTGGGTGACTTCCAATTCATTTGAAGAACCTGTTTATTTGGGGGCATGCCAGGTAACTTAAAATCAAATTTGTGGCATTTTTTTGTAAATAATAATGGTCACTAGACACTGAAAGAGTTCAAGAAGAATAGGGTTTTCTATTTATGTGGCATTGAAAATGGTATCAAGTAGTGAGCATTTTTGTGAGTATTGAAAGTTTTATTTGCTTGACACCAACAATATTTTAAACAAGGCTTTGAAGCACAAGTTCTGGTTGAAAACCACATTTTCAAGCCAAAGTCAGGTGACTTAAGTGAGCCTACCTGTGACCAGGAGAAGGCTGCGTCTCCGTTGTCGTCCAGCTCGGTTCTCCGCCATACAAAAGTATTCCCCTGCATCGGATTCTTGCACGCTGGGAAAATGTAGAGATCCATCCTCTAGAGCAAGGGTGGTGAACAAGTTTGACACAAAGAGCAGAGATTTTAAACTGTCAGAGTCAAAGAACCAACACCACACAGAAATGTTTGGTGGTCCCTTACATCAGAAGCAGCATAAAAAAATCCAATCCGCCAAATTATTTTTAAAATATAATTTATTATTTGTTTTTAATGGGCCCTGATGAATCTGAGTGTGTTTTAAGAGAAAATATAAATAAAAGAAACATGAAATGAAGGAAAGAGTGAATACAAAATATGATAGGAAGCAAAGAACCGCATTCATTTTGGCCGTAACCCACGTCTTCGCCACCACTGCTCTAGAGGTTCGGCATATCATAAGCAGTCAGATTGTACTTAACAAAATCCGTAATGCCTAGACCCAGAGGATGTTTTGAGGATAGACCTCCAATTGTCTGTTATCCACCTGCAGTAAATTTAAATGTGTATGTCATCAAATTCATTTGAAAATCTTCTTGCTGGAGCCTAACTTGGTCGTCTTCGAGCGAAGGGCAGACTACACCCTAAAAAGGTCACCGGTCAGCCATAGGGCACACAGAGAGACAAACGACCATCCGCACCCCCAATCAAACCGCCTCCAACGGGAACTGAGCCGTGCCTGCCCGCACCGAAGTCAGACAAGTGAACCTCTACACCACAAGGCGGCATTCAAGATAGTATGCAGTAATTTATACTGCAGCTATATTCAGGCGAAAGGGAGACTAAATCCTAAACTGGTCACCAGTCACTTGTAGGGCACACACACAGATGGACAAACATTTGCATTCATAATCACATTGCCACCGAGTGAGAATTGATGTCACGCACCAAAATCAGGTGAACCACTAAGTTGTGATTTAAAATAAAATAGATTTTTTTTCAACGTACTTTATCAATAGAATCACTGTTTGAATCAGTATCATGAGGCAAATGGTATCAGTGCAAGTGGACACAATGACACTCACCATCTACGTGTTTCCCTTCAAAGTTAACCACGGGGTTCCTTGCGTCACGGTCTCTCGTCCAGGTGTAATGGATGGGCAGGACCCCAACGGCCACGCAGGGGAGCACGGCCGATTCCCCAAGCTCGCGAGTCACTTTGACCAATTCGCTCACTATGACAGGACTCACTGTGAAGTCAATCCAAGGAATAATTCCAACATTGAGCTATAATCTGTGTCCCAAATTCATATGATTGATTTTCTTTCAAAAAGAAGATTTTTCAGGGACGTACCTGTGACGGTAAGTGTGACTGTGGCCTGACTGTGGCCGAGCGCGTTGGAGGCGTCACACATATACACTCCTTGGTCGTAGCTCCGAGTGGATTCGATGATCAGTGTGGCGTTCCTCCATCTTTGAATACATACATTCATTCATTCATTCATTTGCTGAGCATCATATCTTCACAAGGGGCGCAGGAGGTGCTGGAGCATATCCCGGCTAACTACGGGCCAGGCGGGAACATCCTGAATCGGTGGCCAGCCGGGGACAAGAGCTACAAACAACCCCTCATGCTCAGACTCATACATAGGGGTAATTTAGAGCAGCAGTCCTTCACCACTGGTCCATGAACTGGTACCAGTCCGTGAGCCACCTGGTACCGGTCCATCAGAGAAGTAAATAGTGTTCCCTCGGTCATCGCCGTTAATGGGGACTGGGACCACACGCGATAAGTGAATTTCCGCGAAGTAGGGATTCCCCTTCAAAAATGCTAATTTGAATTTAATTTAAAAAAAAATACCCCCTCCCCCCTGTATTTAGTACACCATATAGAATACGGGTCATATAAAAAAAAAACCTTAAAATATGTTGTCTCAATGTAATATTTGTATTTTTTATTTATTTATTTTTTCAAAAAAAATCTGCGAAGCTCTGAGTCCGCAGTGGCTGAACCGCGAAATAGCGAGGGAACTGTGTACAGTTTTCAATCTCGCTCTCCTACTCCAAATGACTAAAGTTGTTATACAGTAATTATCGTTGATAATGCAGGCCAGACATGGCCGCGATAATCGAAAAAAAAGTAGGATCACCCCTATTATTACTACCATACTACATGTTTTCTCGCCTATACAAAAATAAAAGTACACAAAAACAATTATCAAGAAGTGTATTTATTGAATATTACAGTTATAATCATATGAAAAGAAAACATTATATAAATACTTTAAGCACTATGCACAGTGAAAATAGTTCCTCTGCGCTTGATATAAATCCAAAACATAGGTCAATGGAAGTTTTTGTCCAAGTCTTTGAACGGGAGCCCCCTTTCAGCAAGGTTTGTGAAAAAGTTTGTGAAGGCTTTTGTGATCCAGGCTTTCTGGTTGCTCATCCAGTAGGAAAGAGGCAAGGTTATCTTCTTGTTTTGCTCCGCTTTTTAGCCTAAATCCCCGCTCCGCAATGGAGAGGCGGCTAAAGCTCCGGTAACGATTCTTCCACAAGCCACGAGGGAGGCATTTTAAATGAAAATTCAAAATCCAAACAAAGCTGTAAAAGCCTCAGCATTGACTCTATCCAAGTGCTTTGAACTTTGTGCTTTTTGCAACCTTTGCCACTCAACTTCACTCATTACATGGATTGGTTTCTTTGTGCTAGACGTTGTTGGAGCCAATCAGCCATGCATCCGCTGTTGTGCACACAGGATCAGCTGTGAGCAGTGGACAATAGTGCCGGGAGAAAAGGCGACATTCCAGACTGAGCCTTCTATCATTGTTATGGGAATGTGAGATATGTCCTCGGTCAGATGGAGGTGCTGCTGGTGCTTGCCGGGCTGCAACAGGAGAGTTGGGTGCTTGTGTGCTTTGAAGCCCCCTGCTGGCCTCTTTGTTGTTGCTGATCGGGTGATATGACAGTTTAGGAGAATCTAGGCAAGGAAGATGATCAGCTCCAGACTACTGAGAGACTGTGCATACCTTGTGGACTTCTTGTGTGTGGCTCCAGTTTTTTACCTAGGTCTACAATGTCTTCTGTGTCTGTGCTTGCTACTGTCTTGCTACTGTAACCAAGGGAATTTCACGAATACGGAATGAAATAAAGTTATAATCTAATCTAATGTGCGCAAAGGGAAATTCATTCGCAACAAAACAGACAATGCAAGGGTTTGTACTCCTCAGCCTTTTTCAATGTAGGCCGCGTCATTCTACTTCTGCAGTGGAGTTCTTCTTCTTCGGTGTGTCATTCTTCTTCTTCGGTGTGTCATTCTTCTTCTGCCTTGCATTTCTTCTTCTTTGGTGCTGAGTGGCACCCAATTCAGCTCCAAAGAAGAAGCTGAACCATGATTTCCACTATTTTTCATCCCCACTTTTCCGGTTACAATTTCAGTGTGAATTCTGACTTCTTTTTTTTTTAAACTTAATATAAAATCTGCAATGTATTGAAGCCGTGGAAGTTGAAGCCGCAAAGTGGTTAATAATCATAATAATGATAAATAGTTCAGATTATGCTTGCTTTTTCTTTTTGCTATTGTCATCCGTGCACCATCCACGATTTTGTCTTGAGTTGTCGCCCACCACAAACGCCGGTCTGCGAGAAAATACGAAGAGCTTTACAGGTCCGCGGTGACAGAAAGGTTTGGGACCGCTGATTTAGTGTGTTCAATAAGCCTACCCTGCAGTTTTTGGGGTGTGGGCGGAAACTGGAGTACAAGGAGAAAACCTACATGAGCCGGGGAGAACATCCAAACACCACATAATGAGAACCACTGACCCCGGAACTGTCAGGCCGGCACGCGAACCACTTTGATGCGGCGCCGCCCAGTTATGAGATAAAATCACATATCGAACTACCCGCTGGATTATCAAGTATTATATATTCGGATTTGGCACGGGGACGAACACTCACCCTGAGATCAACTTGGCCCCCGTCTGTTTGGAGAGTCCCTTCTTGAGCCAGCTGATGGATGGCGGAGGCTCGCCCGATGCCTCACATTGCAGAGATGCCCGGTCCCCCAGTGCCACCGTTAGGGCGCGTGGCCACAAGGTTACTAAAGGCGCAGCTAGGCGGAAAAAAATGTGAACAACACCGGAATCGGTTTTAGGAAAGGTTAGTCCTGCATGAAATCCAACTAAAGAGGGGTCTTTAAAGATATGCGGTACATGCATGAATGATGCTGTGTTGGTTCCCACCTGATCAGGACAGATTTTCTAATGCCAATAACATTTTTCAGACGAATTATGCAATTGAATATGCATAATTTCTCTCTGGTGGCTCACTTCCTGTTATTTTTTATGCATTTACAGGTCACGTCGTGTTGATTTTGGAAAATTCAGAGTTCCTTTTTTGATTGAACATATGTATGAGTGTGAGCGGGAAATGGTTGTCCATCTTTTTGTGTCCTGCGATTGGCTGGCCACTGATTCAGGTTGTCCACTGCGTGGTGCCCATTGTTAGCTGGGATAGGCTCCCACACCCCTTAATATTTAAGTAAAAATCGATATGAATAAATAAATGTTGAAATAGAAGCCTTTGAATGACACATCCAATCATGTATTTTCATTGTGGATGTGTATGTTTATTACATTTTCTCTCCCCTAGTCCTCCATATACAACAACCCTCCCAACCAATCACATATGTGCAATTTAACCCTTTTCCGGGCATCGTTGGACTCATTAGCTGTGACGGACGGCGGTAAAATGTAATTAATTTGAACTGGGAAGAGCCAATGAATAAAATGATTGCACGTCTAGCGCTGTCAACGGCACCGAAACAAGCATTTATTACCAAGGACAGTGAGTTTAGCCGGCCTGCTCCTCCTGCTGATATTCAGCAAAAGGTTGATGGTCTGGCAAATATATATGCCGTCGTCTGCCAAGCTCACATTGACCAAACGAAGAGTTCCTGACGTTTTTTTCTGCCAGCCGCCGCCGTATTCCCCCTGAAATGCACATACAAAAAACATTAATCATTGTATTGTTAAATTCCAGGCCCCTGCAGCATTTAGTGTAGTCTGCGGAAGTCATGCTTCGTGGTACGTTGTCAGAAAAAATTTACTGTTTTTTTTTCAAAAATAGAGAGGATTTTTTTTACATATGACCCAAAATCAACATAAAATGACCCAAAAATGAAAGGAAGTAATCCAAGTTCAACAGGAAGTGGCCTGTAGATGCCCCAATATAATTATGAAGTGACATCAGAAAAACTGCAAGCGAGCAAGAAATGTCCCAAAAGAAACAAAAAATTGGCAATTCATGTAGCAAAAAGTGACCCCATATTAACATTAAGTGACCCAATATAAGAAATCTAAGAAATACTCGAGAATAGATGAGGTGAACCTAAAATTAATAAAAAGTGACCCCATATTAACATTAAGTGACCCAATATAAGAAATCCAAGAAATACTCGAGAATAGACGAGGTGAACATAAATTCAACATGATTGACACAAAATAAAAGGAAGTAATCCAAAATTAACCGGAAATGAACCTAAATTCAGCAAAAAATGACCCCATATTAACATCAAGTGACCCAAGGTAAGAAATATAAGAAATACTCGAGAATAGACACAAGGTGAACCTAATATCAACATGATTGACTCAAAATAACAGGAAATGATCCAAAATCAACAGAAAGTGACCTGAAAATGCTCCTATATTAACATGAGAAGACCCAAATTCAAGTTAGTCATCAAGAAATCCCCAGAAACAACACGAAGTGACCCAAAATTAGCAATAAGTGAGCAAGAAATGCCTCAAACTCTAGAGATAACGATAAATAAATGAACAGAAAGAGAACTAAATCAAGAAATCGTGACACAGAAATGGCCCCAAATAAACAGGAAATGACCCGAAACGCGATGAAGAATATTAACAGGATGTTAAGGATTTATCATGTCATGTCCTTGTTATTCTAAATGAATGTTGTTATCTGTAACTAGTTATTCTAAATGAATGTTATTATCAGTAACTTGTTATTCTAAATGAAAGTTGTTATCTGTAACTTGTTATTCAAAATGAATGTTGTTATCTGTAACTTGTTATTCTAAATGAATGTTGTTATCAGTAACGGGCCGCACGCCGAGGTTGAAAAACTTGTACACACACACGACCGGGGGCGGGGCGAGCGCGTCTCCTAAATGTTCTTCGGCTAGATAGTCGGTCGGCCAATTAATCGTTCGGCTAATTCTACGTTCGGCCTGATGCCCCTTCGGCGAGTTGTCCGTCAGCCAGATGTAAATCGGCTAAATGTCTTTCTGCAAGTAGACCGTGCGCCGTTTCTTCTGGGTACTCCAGTTTCCTCCCGCATTCCAAATACAAGCAAGGTAGGCTGATTGGACACTCTAAAATAATTCCCCTGGGTATGAGTCTGAGTGTGCATGGTTGTCTGCCTCCTTGTGCCCTCGAATCAGCTGGCCAGCAATTCAAAATATCCCCGCCTCTGGCCCGAAGTCAGCTAGGTTTGGCTGCAGACCCCGCAACATTAGTGAGGATAAAGTGGTTCAGAAAATGAGATATGTTGTAAGTGAACTTTAACTGCCATTGACGGCACTAGATGGACGATCCATTTGAGTTGATTTCAGGGAACGAGTCAAAAATGTTTTAATAGTAGGTGGTCAATGGAAAATTGGAGCGCTTTAACAACAGTGTACCCTAGTTGGCCCCCCGAAGGAAACCAAAACTACAAAAATGAGTTTGATGTTCTGTACCTGGGTTTGTATGCCCGATGTGACCAAGCTTCCATCTTTGATCCAGATGATCATGGCAGGGGACGAACTTTCGCCAGAAATGCAGTGGAAGGAGGCCTCCTCTCCTTCTTTTACTCTTTGATCTCCTGGGCTGAAGAAGACCTCCTCGAGACCTGATAAAACACCAACCATCCTTTCACATCTAAGTAAAACGATGTTGGAACTACAATCGGGAAGACGGCATCACACCACACATTGGGGGATTGGCCGCTTTGGCTGAGGATGCAACTGAACTCACCCAGCCAGGATGAGACTACCATGCTGAACAGGGTAACTAAGAAGAGGCTGCCAAGCTTTTGTGGGGGGTGGACCGGCATCCTATTGCTGAACTCCACTGAAGGCGACAGAAAAGCCATCCATGGCTTCAGCCATTTTGCACACCTTCAAAAATAATTCAACAATGTTGTTTAACCGATGGCAGCCGTTGATCAAATGGATATAGTAGTTCAGGTGTGTGTGGATGTATATACATATACATACATATTACTATTTCTGCAAATGTGTGTGTAAGGGTGCATGTGTGTGCGTGTTATTGTTTATTTAAAGCAAACATTTTCAGCTTATCTTTTTCCAGGTCAATGGCTGCACGTAGCTAAAGTCTCGGAACGCATTAAGCTCGTACTAAGAATGAATAAAAACCCTTGATTTTGGAGTGCATTCTCAAAGACAACCTACAGTGGCACCTCGACATTTGAGCACCCCGTCATACGAGCAATTCAAAATACGAGTAAAATTTCGAGCAAATGATTATCTCTAGATAGGAGACACATTTTGAGACACGAGAAAGCCAGGTGACCAAGACATGAGAGGCTGTTTATGATTTTAGCACACTGTTTTTTTTTTGCCGCATCTCTTTCGTGTATAACAGATATCTACGAGCACTGATTGGAGCGTTGCATTTTTTTTCAATGTTTTTTTTTCCCGTCACGCGAATGACGGAGCGATCACTATTACGAGGAGTATATATTACTTCTCGTTGGCAAGTGGTCGTGCATTATCCTATCATGGGGACATTTTTGTGCATCATTTTCTGAATATTTTGAAGGGAATACAAAAGCAAACAGCCCATCGATAGTTAATGTCAGGTTGGAGGCGGGGCAAACAGAGCCAACCCAGCCGGGAGAAGAAAGGTGTTAGGAGTAGCCTGCTATTGTTTTTCCCGACTCTTGTTCGTCCCTCCTGCCTTGCTGTTGTGTTTGCGCACCTGCACGTGATTCGGAATTAGTCTCTGATGTGTCAATTTAAACCCCACTGAGTTTAATGTCATTGTTGGATCATCTGCTTAAATTCCCTTACAATGCATCCAACTCCACGTTACCCGGTTTGGTTTCGCGTATCGTTTCCTGAGTCCTTATTTTGTAAGGTCCCTCCCAAGTTATTAAAGTTTTGGTTATGAACACTCTTTGCTCCCTCCTCACCTGCTTCCATACGACTGAGTCCTAATTCCCCATACCTCGCCTCGACGTCTCCCGTGGATGTAACAAAAGGTATAAAAATGTCAAATAAAATTAGAATTAAGTTTAATGTAAAGTTCAATTCCAATTAATTTTAAGTGTGTCTGCATCATAATACAAATTAATTTACATTTTTTATGTCATATTACATTTTTACGGTACACGCAAACCAGCCAGACCAATAATTCCCTGCTTTTCCGTAGCACAATGACAAAGACAAACATTGGATGCACAAACGGTCCAAAGCAAAACGGTGCCATGAAGGGTAGTGCGAAGAAAAGGCATATGATGACAATCGATTTTAAGCACAGAATAATCGAAAAACGTGTGTGTGATTGAGCTGGCTTGCCAATAGGTTTATGTGTGTAAGTTTATGTTCTCTTACGAGCGCATCCGTGAAGTCTCTCTCTCTCTCCCCCGTTGTACTGAATAATTGGATGGATGATGAGTTCCATAATTGATAAGAAAGTGGAAGCTGGGATGATGTGTAAGTGAACATGAGTGGATGAATGATAACCGAGTCAATTTAGGAGTAGGGAGATGGATGGAAGATAGTAAGTGAACACATGAGTAAGTGGATGATGGTGGATAAATAAACACATTCATGCTTCTACTGACGAATGTCTCTAGGTATGAAATTTTCAACTTACGAAAGCTTTTTATATGCAAATGAGTGGCACGAGATATGAAAATAATCCAAGTTACGAAGTCCAATAAAGTCCCAAAAAGTGACAGCATTTCCTTGTCTGTTATTTTATTAATAAAATATTGTCGCGGATGCATTGATTCTCACTTTAGAACCTCGCTACACTGCACTGGGCTCTCATTGGCTACAATGTTCCCCAATTTTTTGTTTGTCTGGGCAGAAAGAAAACCTCCCTGAGCACAGTGAGTACCAGTGTGAGCAACATCATCATTCCTCGCTAAGGGCACACACCAGTATTACACCTGCCATAAGCAGGTGCATGTCTACTACACATAAATGATTTAGTAATAATAAAATGTAATAATTAATATCTATGAATGGTCGGCGGAGGAGTGGTTTGCGCGTCGGCCTCACAGCTCTGGGGTCCTGGGTTCAAATCCAAGTCGGTCCACCTGTGTTGAATTTGCATATTCTCCCTGGGCCTGCGTGTGTTTTGTCTGACTACTCAGTTTTCCTCCCACAACCCAAAAAGATGCATTGTAGGCACCCTAAAATTGCCCCGAGTTATGGGTCTGAGTGTGCATGGCTGTCCGATACAGCCCCCTCCCCTGGCCCAAAGTCAACAGGGATAGGCTCCTTGCCCAAAGTCAGCAGGGATAGACTCCTGGCCCAAAGTCAGCAGTGATAGGCTCAGGCACCCCCGCACGTGATAAAATGGATAAAGCGGTTCAGAAAATGAATGAAAAAATATTTATGAATAAAATATCTTCATGAATGCCATTAGAATATGCACAAATCCAACTTAAATTTTACCTTATTTTAGACATCTGTCCTCACTTCTCATTCTCGTTCAAATGACTTTTCTGCTGAACGTGTCACTTGAGATAGTCAAGTTTCCATTTATATGCAATATTCTTCCATGATTTTGCTTTGCTTTATTTAATAAGGGATAGCACATATTAATGAATATATTTATATTCATTCTAAGGAATATATATTTAAGATCATCACATCATAGGCGCCGTTCACCGCGGCTACTTGTTGCAGTAGCTCCCTAAACCCTCAATCGTATTCTGTGCTTTTACAGCTTTTTACAGCTTTTTTTATCCTTTATTTTTATGTTTTATTGTCTCTTAATATTTTACTTGTTACTTTACTTTATATATTATATTTGATACTTTAATGTTCTAAAACTTTACTTTCAAGACTCTACTCCAAGACTCAAGCAGTGCGGGAGGCAGTCTTTGATCTATTAGTTTAGTTTATCTTTTCAAATTCAAATTTCAAATTTTGGACATTACATTTTTTACCCACTCAGCCATGCCTGCGCTGTTTTAAACAAAGGATCAGCTGTTAGCGCTACACAACACCTGGCATTCCCTGGACTTGGACCACTCCACGGAGTTAAAGAGGAAGAGAAGAGAATGCAGAGTTGGACGAAAATGTCTGGAGAGAAAGTGACGCAGACCCAGCTTTCCATCTTTTGTTATGGGGAACGTAAGATCTCTCCTCAATAAGATGGAAGAGCTAACGGCGCTTACCAAACAACAACAACAATATCGGAGAATCTGTATTACGTGCTTCACGGAGACCTGGCTGAATGAGCTAATACCAAACTCTCTCCTCTCCTTGGATGGCTTTCAGCTGGTGAGGGCGGACAGAGATGCTAAGGAAAAAGGTAGGAAGAAAGGTGGGGGACTAGCTGTTTTTATTAATAGTAGATGGTGCAGTCCCGGTACTCGGAACATTTGGTTGCCGGACGTTTATGTCAAGAGCGGCTCTTTTGCCCCTCCTGGCTTGACGTCATTTCATTGCAGCTGTGTTCAATTGCTTGTTTACGTCCTGAGTTATTTAAGTGCTACAGTAGTGTTAGTCATGGGGGGATGATGCAAGATGGCGCCGTTCAAGCGGGAGCCTGTGGCAGTATCTCTGCACCAAGGGTGTCAGACCGTTATGTTTTTCATGTTTTACAGCCCTTCTATCTTTTTTGTAATTACATTTTAATATTTCCTAATACATTCCTTTTTACTTTACTTTGTACTTTATACTTTTTACTTTATTGTTTTTACAACTTTCCTTGTTCTGTTGGCCTGGCATCTTTCGGCCACTTCTTTTTTTTTGGGGGGGGGGGCATGCCTACACTGTCACACACATGGAACTAGCTGTTACAATACGCAGCAGAAGGAGCAACACCTCGGTACCACCAGAGGTCTGGAGCTGGACAAAAGTGCTGGGAGAAGAGGCAACGCTTCTGACCAACCATTCCATCGTGGGATGGGATGGAAGAGCTGTCGGCCCCTAGCAGCAACGGAAACGAGGTGTTCTGCCCTGCTGCTGTTTTTTTCAGCTTCAGACTACTGAGTAACTGCGGATAAGCTTGCAAGACCGACTCTGCATATTCTCCACCTCGGTCACAGTCTGCAGAAGTTCCCCATCTCGTGGAAGACTTCCTGTGTGTGGTTCCAGTTTTTGTCCAACTTTACAAGGTCTTTTGACTCCGATTCAGTTACCGCAACCAAAATGGCGCTGTCTAAGCGGCAGCCGGCGGCCACGGTAGCTCTGTCCACTCTTGTTCGTTTTGCGTTTTGCTGCTTTTATTTTTAATGATTTGATGATTCCATTTACTTTGATTTGCTTTGTACTTTGTGCTTTGCTGTTCTGTGGGGTTCCAGTTTTTGTCCAACTTTACAACGTCTTTTTGAGTCCGATTCAGTTACCGCAACCAAAATGGCGCTGTTTCAGTGGCAGCCGGCGGCCACGGTAGCTCTGTCCACTCTGATTTGATGATTCCATTTACTTTGATTTGCTTTGTACTTTGTGCTTTTGCTTTGCAGTTCTGTCTAATCTTTCTACTGCCACAATGTAATTTCCCGAATACGGGATGAATAAAGTTATCCAATCCAATCCAATCAACTTCGGGTTATGATGACGTAACTTCCTGCACGCTACGCCGAGACATAGCCTACGGCGCTACATGGTATATTACTACATGCTTCGTTTCAGTTGCTTTTGGGATAGTCGAGCCCATGTTTGTTTTTTGTAAACTTTGTTTGAGTTATTAAAACCAATCCACCATGAGAACAGATCGATCCGACCACGGGACGCCAGCCACGCTCGCGCCGACACGCTTGTCGACGCCAGCCATCCTCTTTGAAGCCCCCCGACCACATGGTTTTAATCTGAAACCCTTCAAAATCATGTGGAGAGTTTATAATGGACACGCAGTGGGGTAGGCATCTCAGGGACGTATTTGCAACACAGGAATCCCGTAGAGCATATTCTGATCCTCCACCCACCCCTACGCCCTCCCACCACTCAGCCCGTCGCACTGGGCTGCCAGCACAGTTAAGTCATGATACCCAGGTGCCGACACCCACAGTTAATCCGTTCTGCCAAGCACCGTTCTGCCAAGCACCGTTCTGCCAAGCACCGTTCTGCCAAGCATCGTTCTGCAAAGCACCATTCTGCCAAGCACCATTCTGCCAAGCACCGTTCTGCCAAGCACCGTTCTGCTAAGCACCGTTCTGCCAAGCACAGTTCTCTCAAGCAGTGTTCTGCCAAGCACCGTTCTGCCAAGCACCGTTCTGCCAAGCACCGTTCTGCCAAGCACCGTTCTGCCAAGCACCGCTCTGCCAAGCACCGTTCTGCCAAGCACCATTCTGCCAAGCACCGTTCTTCCAAGCACCATTCTGCTAAGCACCGTTCTGCCAAGCACCGTTCTGCCAAGCACCGTTCTCTCAAGTACCGTTCTGCCGCGTAAACAGCGCCATCATGGGGAAAGGGGTAAAATAAATAAATAAATAAATTATTGAATAAAGCAATTTTATTTACTGCACGCCATATGATTGCTACTGCGCAGAGAAGACAAGAGTAGTGTGCAAGTGCGCATGCGCTTAGCTTAAAGGGAACATTGATTGGCTGTCTCACAACAACCACTATCTATGCTTCAATATTCTCTCTAATTTACTTTTGACCTTTATCGTCACGGAGTTATGACAGTGTTTTTTCTTAAATTTTTCCAAGTGTGGACAAAGCAGCTGCTTCTGTTTTTATCATCATGCCTCCCAAGAAAATTACCAGTGTGAATGAAAAGAAGTGGTAAGCATGGAGGACAATGACGAGTTTGTCGAGGGGCATAAAAACAAACTCCATGAGAACACTCAGCAAGAAAGCGGACGAGGAGGAAGCAGTGAGCATTCCAGCAGCAAAAATTGAAGAAATGCTGGAGAAATTTCACAAACTTTTTCTCATCATAGAAAAAAAATCCAGAAAACCGTTCATGAGTTGTGCAATCGCCCACTTTGATGATTTGATGACGTTTGTCCATTGCATTAAAGTAGCTTTATTAAAATTTGTCAAAGGCAATAATCGTCTTTGGATAGTTGTTTTTTCAAAACGTCCGCCAACCAGCACTGCAGAAGGGCAACTTAAATCCAAACAGGTATGAACAAGTAGCGGCTAATAAAATGGGTGAAAAATTTAATTTCAAACAAATCATAAAATGTTCATGTTTGTTGTTAACTAATGTTGTCAACATTGTTGTTTAAATTGTTAAGGCTGTGTTTATTAAATGTGTTCTTGTGTTTGTTTGTGATATTTCTAAGCTAGCTTTCTCTTGTTCCCATGTTTCAACATGGGTAAATTTTGTGTACTTGTTATTTATTTTAAAACATTATTAAATAATTTCATAATCATTTTCTTTCATTTTTGTGTTTCTCACATTTTAAAGGGTTTAGTTGGTAGTTGTGTGAGGAGTGGGGAACGAATTAGAGAATTTACGTTTAAAGTACTGCTCTACTTAAGAAATCTTCAACTTATAAAAACGTTCTGGAACCAATTAATTTCGTAAGTAGAGGTATGGCTGGGCAAGTAAGTGGATGGATAGATGATATAAGTGGGTAAATACATCAGTATAAATTGATGGATGGAGTAAATTTAACTGAACCTTTTGAGCAATAAGTGCATCTGTAATGGGCGGAAAATGAGTAAGTGAACAACTGAGGAAGTAGAAGGATGGATAATGAGTGAACACGTGGATAGACGGATTAAAGGTTGTTTAGTGAGTGAACTAATGAATAAATTGTTGGATAAAACAAACACATCTGTAATGAGTGGGGTCCATACATACCAGTAGACGGGTGCAAGCATAATGGGGTAAGCATGAAGACATCATTAGGTAAATGAATAAACCGGGATGAAGTAGCGAGACGAATGGGCAATAGAAAAATGCGTGGGTGAATGCATAATGAAGGCAGCACCTTCTAAAACAGCATTCGGTGACTCACAAGACAAGTGTGCTCAAGAGCCTGCAAGTCACCGAGTGTTTATTTTAGCATTGGTCATCTTAATAAATAAAGTCGATATGTATTTCAATACTTACTAATTTCTGATAACGTTCCCGTGTGTGTGTGTGTCCGCTCTTGATGTACTCTCTCATTGAGACCGTGCCAATAAACAGCTGCCGCACATGAATCCCAAAGCCCCCCCCCCCCCACTCCCCTTCACCCCCCCCCCCCCCCCCCCCCCACACACACACACACACACACAACTGTGGGTGCTCATTGAAAGCCAACAGCGAATGAAGAAGCAAGTTTTGGAAGTGATCTTGTGTACACCTAGAAAAATAAAAAGTTGAAACAAAATGTTAAAAGATGTGGTATATCAGTTCGAAGGAAAATACACTTTAAAATAAATCAGTCACTTCCAATTTTCATCTGAGAGGGGCCCTGGACAGGACATATTTCAGAATCCTTAGCCCAGTTACAGAAGTGTTCAGGTTCATCACATTTATAGATGTAACAATTTTAAAGAAGGAAGAAATATTTCAAAAGAATTGTTTGTCACACTGGTCTGTGTCGCCACCTTGAAAATGGAGATGGCCGCTGATTTGTTTTGCATAATAGCATGGAAATTGGAAGCACAAATGCAGCCATTTGTATGGGATTCTGCCGCCCCAGTGTGAATTTTAATTAAAGAGGAACAAAGGTAAAACACGACACGCTAGCTCAGCCTGAAGACGACATCAAACGAAGTGGCTTCAACCAAAACAGCAGATGCTCAATCTCTAGTAGTGAGTAATAGTAACAATGACTACAGTTAAAACTATAAGATGCAATTTTCGGGAAAGTTATGTAGGGATGCTTTTATTTCTTTTACATTTTGGATCATTTTCAGATGACTTCGTTCTCAACTCATCAATGCGCATCCTTGCAAGCGTTGCGGGAATTACTGGAGCTTATCACAGTTGACTATATAATAATAGGCAGACTACACACTACACTGGTCGCCAGTCAGCTGTTAGGCACACAGAGAGATAGACAACCATACTATGTATGATCCTCCCATCATTCCTCCTCCACATGGTCTTTTTAATAATGTTTTAATGGAAATTTGTGAAATAATTTTCCCTGTAGTTTTTTATATGTCTGGGCATACAGATAAACTCCCTCAGCACACTGACCACTGTGAGGAGTTTGCATGTTCTACCCGGGCCGGCGTGGGTTTCCCCGGGTACTCTAGTTTCCTCCCACATTCCAAAAACATGCATGGTAGGCTGATTGGACACTCTAAATTGCCCCTAAGTATGAGTGTGAGTGTGCATGGTTGTACGTCTCCTTGTGTTCTGCGATCGGCTGGCGACCAATCCAGGGTGTCTCCTGCCTCTGCCATGGACTCAGCTGGGATAGGCTCCAGCACCCCCTGCAACCGTAGTGAGGGTAAAGCGGTTCAGAAAATGAGATGAGTTTAGAGATCCTCTACTCCAATCTAATGACTGATTGTTCTTAGAACTTTGCGGGACTCCGTGAACCACGTCACCACCCAGCAGCGAGATCAGTAAGTGTTGCAACTCTCTTTTACATAGTTACTTAAAATGCGATTTTTTTAATGGCACGGGACTAGAGGAATCTATTCAGGGTGTCCCTTGCCTCTGGACCGTAAACAGATGGGATTGGCTCCAGCACCCCCGACCCTAATGAGGATAAAACGATTCAGAAAATGAGATGAGATGATGGACTAGAGCACAGGTGTCAAAGTGGCGGCCCGGGGGCCAAATCTGGCGCGCTGCATCATTTTGTGCGGCCCGAGAGGGTAAATAATGAGTGCCGATTTTCTGTTAGGATTAAATCAAAATGAAGAGTAGAGATGTATATCAAATTTCCTGATTTTCCTCCTTTTAAAAGAAATTATTGTAATTTTGTAATCATTTTTTTCTGTGTTTTTAGTTCAAAAATCATTTTGTAAAACACGGCCGATGAACCAACCCGACTCTGACACCCTTGCACTAGAGCAAGGGTGCCAGACTCGGGTTGGTTCCCGGGCCGCTTTATCGTCAACTTGATTTCACGTGGGCCGGAACATTTTAGATATAATAAGATTTTTTTTATATAAATGGATTAAAAGAACTGGATAAAAAGCCCTGAATATTCATTTGTGTATATATCTAAAACAATGTTTATTTGAACTTTTTAAAAACATATAGTTTTAGATTTTTCAAAAGGATTTTTAAACTACAAACAGAAAAAAATGTTTGAAAAATTACAATTATTGATTTAAAAGGGGTGACATCGGGAAATGTAATATACATCTATACTCTTCATTTTAATTTGATCTTAAAACAGAAAGTCGGCACTCATGATTTACTTTCCCAGGCCACACAAAATGACACTTTGCACTTGACGAGAGGAAAGGATTTTAGGAAAAGTAGTTGCTATGGCCTGTGAATTGAGATAGTGGGCGCTAATGCGCCAGTATATTGGCCGCCAACTCTCCTCAAGGAGAAGAAGAAAGCCATCCCAGTTCAGAGTTCAGGTTAGTCGTCGGGGAAGTCAAGATGGCGGCCCACATGTCCCGCTGTAGAACATGGAATCGCTTTCAAAGGTAACTAACCCACTTGATCAAGCGTATAAATACATACGCGGCCAGGTACACGCGTAGCGTATGTCATGTATGTGTCGTCGTCTGAAATGCTAGCCGTTTATCTTTACTAATTAACAATTGTCAGCGTTGCTACGCTAAAACTGGTGCGGGCAAATATTATAACGTTTCAAATGTATTAAAGTCTGCTTCGAGATAGATAAACTACTAATCAAGACGCACGCATATCTGTGAAAAAACACAAGATCCTCCACTCCTCGGATCCTTTAGCATAAAAGTAAGCAAATGATTAAAAATGCACACTCTAAAGAATATATAACATTTATCTCATACGAAAAATAAAATCAAAACATCAATCTCTCTTAATTGTATTCTAACAGTGTCGTACCCTTCCAAAACTGCAGCTGTCTTCCTATAACATGTAATGTAACAAATCATTGTTGCACAAAAATAACAGTCCTTTTCGTCATATTAATAACACAATAACAAAGTACATTCCTTCATTTATCCATTTCTCCTTTGTATCACTGGTCATAATGGAGTACATGACATTTCAAATTTTGGAGAATAATATGTCTGGTCACTTAAATAAAAATTGCGTGTTTCTTAATTCAAATTGTCTTAACTCATTAACAGACAAAAATCACAACAATCTTACTTATTCCATCACTATATCTTGTGAAAATCTAAATGTCGAATCAGTCAAAATTAAATATACTAGCTGGTATTCTACTTTTGATCATTACTTTCTGGTTAAGATCGAAAACTTTTTTATTTTTTTTATTTTCTGCAATTACACAAATTAACTAAACATACTAAAATAGGAAAAATACAAAAGGCTAACTGGGCTGCTTTCTCCTCAGGAAAACACCTTTCTCGTTCTCTGCCATAGCTACATTCACATCAATTAATATTTAGAAACAAATGTATACAGTTATAATTCTTAATATAATTAAACCACTAAAATTGAACCACCCCTTGTTCGTCAGGTTTAATATCTTAAGCCTAACTACTTATCTGTGCCCTTTTAGAGCAATTAAAGCCCATTACATGTAAAATGCATACTAATCAAGAAGTCCCAATTCATTCAATAATGTATATCGTGTTGCATATTAAACTCAGTTGTTTGAAATTAAAAATATCCCAATCTATTAGCTTTTTTGTAAAAAAATAAAAACAGTACAGTCATTGTAGTTTGTCTATCATCTCCTATAAAACTTTCTTCATCAATATTTGTTCATTATTTACGCATAAATTAAATATGTGCTTACTGCTACCCATTACCCACTTCAACATCAACAGTTAAAACAATTTTTAGTTCATTTCAGAAATTCATTGCCAGGTAATTTAGTTACTTGCATATCAAATCATTTTGGATAAATGCAAATGTCTAGTTTGGGATCCCCATCTGCCTGTCCCGGCAGTCACGGAAAAAAACACCAATGGGCATCCCTACTGTGATAAATGAATTAGCTTTGTAAAAGTGTTACCAACGGCAAAATGAACCCAAAGTCAGTAAAGTTCAAAAGAAGAGGGAAAGAAAAAGGCAAAAAAATAATAATTAGCCTACAACACCAATCAGAAGTCTGGGGAAAAAATCTAAACAACATCATTTAAATTGATATGTAGAAACCTTTCCTTATAAACTATTAACTTGGAAATCGTGACCAACATTATATAAATAGAAAACAAACCCTTAATAATTATGGTCACATTGTTCCTTGGAAATATTTACTCTAATAAAACATTTGCATTCCCCATATGGCTGTATCTAATTATAACAGTCCTCATTAAACCTGTGAATATAAAGCATTTTACAAGGTAATTACCTATCTTTTAAATTTGGGGTCAATACGTCCATCGGCTTGGGAGCTGTTGAACAGAATAATACATTAACAATTACTAAATGGAATGTGTTATTGAAAAACCAATAGGTGTTCCTTAAACAGAAGTTAATTACCTGTCCTTTATGTAAATTTGGTGCCAATACGTCAAATTGCTTGGGAGCTATTGAAGATATTAGGTGCTAATAATAGTAATAAATTAATATTTAATAAATAGACTGGGTTGTTGAAAATCTAAAAGGTATTCGTTAAATCAAAGGTAATTACCTATCTTTTGTGTACATTTTGTGTCAGTATGTCAAATGTCTTGGGAGCTATTGAACGAAATAAGTGCTAATAACAATAATCCATTCCTCTATAATCCTTATAAAACTTGATTTTGGGTGTGTGAGTGTGTGTGTATTTATGTTTAGATTATTTCGCTACGTTTGTCCAAACCTTGCAACATAGAGAGTTTTGACTATCGTCTTGACCTGCGGGGAGCAAACCGGTTCTCGAAGGCTGTGGATGCATGTTTTTGTTGCAACCTATCCCTCAAAGAAATTTGAACCAATGAGATTTCGGCAGAAAACAAGAAGCACCTGACTGCAATCCACTGATCGGGCTTGTAGAACACCAGATTGGTGAAAAGGTATTCTATGGGTTGTAATGAAAACCTGCACCCAATGCGGCCCTCTGTGGAATAGTTTTCCCCCACCCCTGGTCTTGACAAAGTCAAGATAAAAATAACAACAGCAATATTTGTACAAGAAAAATGTCTCGAATCTGACAGAGGACTTGGACTAAAGCTCCAATTATCTGTTTTTTATTATTAAATTCAAGCAGAGAGGAACTATTTTCACTGACAGTACGGTACTTAAAGTATTTATATATTTTTTATTTTATTTAGATATTAATACATTATTCAGTCATACCATGGGATATGAGCTTAATGCGTTCTGAGATTGAGCTTGTATGTCGATTTACTCGTATCTCAAATCAACTGAAAAAACTCCCAAAAATAAGATAAGATATCACAATGGACGAACGTGTGTTTATTGGTTGTAATTCACCATCTACTAACAGTAACAAATGCCTAGTTGTTATGATGTTTAATTATAAAATGGGACATTTAATACAATGCAGAGTTTCAGGAAAAATGAGTGATTAGTGTATTAACATCGCAGTCTCGTGAGTTCAAGTACAACTGCACACGCGCACATCATTTTTATTGTGCCACTTTTCTGTGAGAGGGATGCAATTTTCGCCACATCGCAGTTCTGCCACAGAAAATGAATTGAATGCAAGCAATGTTGCCTCCAGTCTGTCTTGGCCTTAACGCGGCAGACGCTGCGTGCCAGTCTTTGTATAACTGTGTATGCCATCAGACATCCATTGCTCCCAACCCCTTCGCAATTTTATTTTGATTGTGCCGTTTGTGCCATTGTCCAGCGGTTGGCGTTCATTTGCCAAGCCTCCTGGAATGATGGCTAGCTCGGAGTTAATATACAGGACATTTCGGACCTGGGATGGGCGCGCATGGAGCCACAGATTAGCAGGGATTGTGACTGGATGGCTTTTTCCACACATCTCCTCGCATCCATCTCAATTAAAACACTCTAGGTCGGTCTTTCAACTACGCCAAACTCGCCTTACGTCGATGGAAACTTAGCTTTTGGTTTTGGACTTGTCGAACCTGATTTTCCAGTTTCCTCTACATGCGAACCATGGACTTGTTTATGTTGAGGTGCAGTTCGATTTCCATGTTGCTCCACGTGCCTCACACTCTGCAGGTGCCATTTTCGTGCGTCAAACGGATATTGTTTTGCACAGTACTCCTACACTATGTATGAAGAAGAATATATTTTACCCTTAAGTGTGCTCTATATACTTTCAAACATGGTAATATTGCATAAAATAAGTGCACACGCTACAACTCAAAACAGGTAATTCTTGAGAATAGCAATTTCCGTGAAAGAAGTTTTACTGTCAGTTTTTGTTTACCCAGGTTCGGTTTAGTGGCGTACAGAAAGTACAGCAGCGGTGGCGGCTACCCCAACATTTCGCTGTCTTCTCCGCTGCCTGGAATCCCCAAACCGGTCTTTGCTTCTGTGGACGGGCATGAAAAGTACGAAACTAGGATCACCACCTTAGAAAATGGGCTGAAGGTGGCCTCGCAAAACAAATTTGGACAATTCTGCACAGTCGGACGTAAGCACTGGCGACCGTTGCTGCAACTCACGTTACTCCCATGACCGGTCTTCATGAGCCCAAATGTATTTTTTTTGTAGTGTTGGTTAACTCTGGATCCAGACATGAAGCAAAGTACCCCAGCGGAATCGCTCACTTTCTGGAAAAACTAGCTTTTTCCGTAAGTATTTTCTTAATCTAGAATAAGTGTGGGTGTAAATATTGATGTACTGTAGTCGTTCGAGTATGACACGCACCTGTCTGTTTACTGCGTACCCATAAAATGTGACAAAAAAAATTGGGAATTCTTAAAAAATAGTTTTTCCTCAGCTCACACCAGTACTGGCAACTGGAAAACACTGAACACATGTTGCCAGAACAAAACATTTACTCACAACTTATGTTACAGAAACCCAAACTACTACTAATGGGAACTTAATTCTCAATTGGAATTTACAATTTTAATTGCTTAAAGTCAAATTCATCATCATAATATTTAGAATATTTCAAAGTCTTATTGATCATCATCCGATTCGCCAAACAATTGATTCCATGCTTCTTGAGAAAGGAAAGTGCGCCCTGGGTGGACTTGTTTCCCTGGAGCAACTTTTTAAAAATTTCATTCCTACTATTGCCCCTATAAACTTGCCGAACGCTATTTGGAGAGGGCTGGCTTTTGTTAAAGAAGATAGATTGTCGTCATCTGGTGGCCAAAGACAGGTTCTACATCTTTCATTATGCACAACTGTGGCGGAGCGGGCTTCATGTATAATGCGCACCTGAACTCCGTTCAGTTTTTGGTACAGAATTTTCCGCATTTTACTCGAATAAATACGGTACACGTTTTTTTCTGTTCACATGGGACGTTGTGCCTCCAAAAACACGCCAAGAAAATGCTGAAAACCTCCATTTGTAAAACGTGAATCTAAAATCGTATGATATTGAGTGAACGTTTTGTGAAGTGATTGATATCACACACACACACATATACACACAGTTTACCTATGCAGTTTTTCTGTCCCTGTTTGTAGTCCACAGCTCAGTATGGGAGTAAAGATGAGATACTACTCACGCTCGAAAAGCATGGCGGGATTTGCGACTGCCAAACGTCCAGGTATCGTCGGGCAGTCAATTTTTAACACAGTCGACGGAGTGTTTGTAAACGTGTTAGTGACCACGTTCCAGGGATACCACCATGTACGCAGTATCGGCCGAGGTCAAGGGCCTGGACACGGTCGTTAGCCTCTTGGCCGACGCCGTCCTGCAGCCTCGCCTGCTGGGTGAGTGGCTGCCTGTGAGATGGGCGCTGCCGGCCGCTCTTTGTGACTGTGCCTTTACGTCTAGACGAAGAGATGGAGATGACCAGGATGGCGGTTCGCTTCGAGCTGGAGGACCTGAATATGCGTCCCGACCCTGAGCCTCTACTCACCGAGATGATTCACGCTGTGAGTGTTTTTCGTACTGTTGTCACGGTACTTTGATATAGGATTGCAGCTATCGATTGAAATAACTCATTCGAGTATTGATCACTCAGTTCGAATAACTGAGTGATCGGATAACACATTAATTGTGTTGCAAAATAATTTTAGGAGACGTAAACAAACAGACCTGGTCATCCATTGGTTACGATTGCATTTTCAAAAGAGTTACAGCACCCCTCACGATTTCACGGCCCAAAGTTTATAGTTTCAGTACATAGCGGTATTTTCTTTTGTATCCAACATAAAAACCATTTTCAGAAAAAAATTAATAAAATTCATGCTCAAACTACCATGTGCACGTGGAAAGCTGGTTGGCATGATGGTGCTGTAGCCCCGCACATTCCCACGGGGAGGAAGATATTGAGTTCATTGAAGCTTTGGTTGGATTTAGTATTGCGACTCATTTAACAATCATTAGGCTCTGATCAAGATCTGAAGTGTGCTGCCGACACAAAGGACTTTCAAAGCTGCTTGTTAAGAGTTGTTTGTTCCTTTGATGTTGAGACTATAGAGACTTACCGCATCCCGGCTTCATTTTGGCCCCCTATGATGATAATGAGATGGGATTCAGCCCCCCTCCAATGTATGTAATGTATTAAATTGAATCAGAAGCATGCAAAAACATTTTTTATTCTTGTAGGGCATACGGGTAAAAAGGAAGCTATACTTGGGCAACAGACAAAGCACACGACTACGTGCACATAAACACCCGTTTAGACAACTTCAAATTAGAGCTGGGCGATATGACACAAATTATCTTGATTAAAAAAATATTATTCTATTGATAATCTCACTAACTACACATCTTTTTCTTTCAAATTTGAAACTTCAAACTATGAATAAACTACTTTCCTCTTTATCAAATTATGAAAGTTTGAGTTTGATTTATTTAATAAGGGAGAGCACACATTAATGAACATTCATATCTATATAAATATATTTCCATCTTTAGTCCCTTGTGCATGTTGAAGGTAAACGATGACATCCATACACACCCTTTAATTAAAAAAATATAAAATATGATCATTTTAAAAAGTATTTTTGTTGTTTTTTGTGCAAAAAAAGACAATCTCCTTACATTATGTAAAGGAAAGGATAAAACTTGCCGAATTTTTGATAAGCGTTTTTATTTTTATAAATTTGCCATCAATCCAAAAGTTACTGTGCAATATAAAATAAATAAAATGGTCAACTGAATACATAATTAACTTTGGCCAGCATACTATTCTCAGCTTCACAAAAATAAGGTGTAATTTTACTTCACGTATGGCCATTTCCAAAAAGTAAGATTAGAAAGTTGGGAAGTGTGTGTGGGTGGGTGTGTGTGTGTGGGCGTGTACCGTATTTTCACGACTATTCGGTGCGTCATATTTTTAGACGCAGTGTCAATAACGAGTGCTATTTTGGAGAAAATATAAGACTTGTGTGCCTTATAGTTGTGAAAATACGGTATTTATTTCTTTGTCATTGAATGAGCGCGACATTACTTTTTTTTGTGTTGAGGCTTTTTTTGTACTTTTTTTTCTCCTATTTTTGTTGCTGGGGTTTTTGGGTGTATTAGTTGGATTTTTGCTTTGTTTACTATTTTTTCATGTGTTTGGGTCTTTTGCTTATCCACTTGGTTTTCAGTCTCTTTGCTGTTAGTGAAACTGTTTTATTTGTTGGCATTCATTAGATTTTTACTGTACTTGCGTTTTGTTTTAGTATTTCATTTTTTGTGTTCATTTGGTATCTGCCGTTTTTGTGTCTGCTCCCATTCCACAAAGAACAAATGGAAGAAACATGCTGCTCGCTATCAATGGCAGTCTACTAGTTAAGTGTTTTCGTGTTTTTGTTTTGGGGGGCTGTAATGGCAGGCGGCGTATCGGGGCAACACGGTGGGCCTTCCACGCTTCTGCCCACAGCACAATGTGGACAAGATCGACAAGGAGATACTTCACAGCTATCTGTCTGCCTACTACCTTCCCGAGCGCATGGTGCTAGCTGGAGTGGGTGTGGAGCACGAGCGGCTGGTAGACTGCGCCCGCCGCTACCTACTGGACGTTCGGCCCGTCTGGGGTAACTCTGACCCGCCACCGGTCGACCGATCTATGGCGCAGTACACTGGTGGTATCGTCAAGGTGAATCCAATGATTGTTTTTCGGGGCGTTGGCGTAAGTGAGAAATTTGTGACTTGTGTGTTTGTGTGTGTGAATGTTTTAGATGGAGAAGGACATGTCGGACGTCAGCCTCGGACCTACGCCCATTCCTGAACTCACACACATCATGATCGGGCTAGAGACCTGTTCTTTCCTGGTACGTTTATTTATTTATTTATTTTTATCGTCACCCTGTCCTACATGGTTACTGTCAGGTTCGCCATTAGACATTCCCAAATTCAAGCACAGATAAAGAGAAAAAGACAGACTTCTGGAATTTTTACTTGCAAGGAGAACGGCCAATGAGAAAGCCAACACGTTTCTGACCTAACACGTCTTTTTTGGTGTTTTATTACATTCAAGGGCCATAATCACATATAAGGGGAGGGCTGAAAACACAAGTTTGCGAGACGTCTGAGCATGCATGTGTTGATACGTCATACCAGTGAACGTGTATGTTTTTCGTGTATTTTATACGTTTTTGATCATTTCAATGGCACGGGGAAAAAAATTAGTACAGTGGTACCTTGACATACGACCAATTTGAGGGCGCACGGTCTACTTTACAAAAGACATTTAGCCGACTGACGTCTGGCCGAAGGCCAACTCGCTGAAGGGGCATCTGGCCGAACGTAGAATTAGCCGAAGGAATAATTGGCCGACCGACTATCTAGCCGAAGGACATTTTGCCAACGTGCTCGCCCCGCACCCTCGTGTGTGTACAAGTTTTTCAACCTCGGCTCACGGGCCATATATGGCCCGTTACTGATAACAACATTCATTTAGAATAACATGTTACAGATAACAACATTCATTTAGAATAACAAGTTACAGATAACAACTTTCATTTAGAATAACAAGTTACAGATAACAACTTTCATTTAGAATAACAAGGGCAATTATTCTTGGCCAAGTAGTCATAACAGTAAGTCCTATAATGACAGAAGAAAAAAAGTAGTTATAACATTAGATACTGTAATTTACACTAGCATAGAAAACATTGAGATTAATATTTGAATTGAGATTCTCAGCAAATCATATATATGTGTGTGTGTGTATTTATTTATATATATATGTGTGTGTATTTATTTTTATATATATATATATATATATATATATATATATAGATATATATAGATATATAGATATATATATATATATATATATATATATATATATATATATATATATATATATATATATATATATATATATATATATATATATATATATATATATATATATATATATATATATATATATATATATAGATATATATATATATATATAGATATATATATATATAGATATATATATATAGATATATATATATATAGATATATAGATATAGATATATAGATATAGAGATAGAGATAGAGATAGAGATAGAGATAGAGATAGAGATAGATATAGATATATAAACTTCATTTAACGGGGAAAAGTTCTCAAAAAATTACTGACTTTTGCCTATGCTTGTTTAGTTTTTAGAAAGTAAAATTAAATGTTGCTCCTTATGCATTTTTTTGGTCAACTAATGACAAGTTTTTTTATTTTTCCTTCATATTTTGGTGGGTGGTCAGGAGGACGACTTCATCCCGCTGGCGGTGCTCAATATGATGATGGGTGGCGGCGGCTCCTTCTCGGCAGGCGGTCCTGGCAAAGGCATGTTTACACGCCTCTACCTCAACGTCCTCAACAGGTAGCTCAAAAACAACTCGCCCGAACAAATTTGTTACGTTTCTCCACTGCCGCTCAAGTATTGGCATGTTCCGGGTAGACATCACTGGATGTACAACGCCACGTCGTACCACCACAGCTACGAGGACAGTGGCCTGCTGTGCATCCACGCCAGTGCTGACCCCCGTCAGGTTCGTGATATGGTAGAGATAATCACACGGGAGTTCATTCAGATGACAGCAACGGCGGGAGAGGTATGCAGGAGTGCCGGTCCCTTGTGCCTTTGCCAGTGCACGCCACAATGTTAAATAGCTTTTTCCTACCAATGAACTGATGCACACGGGGTCTAGATGGAGTTGGAGCGTGCCAAGACACAGCTCAAGTCCATGCTGATGATGAACCTAGAGGCCCGGCCGGTCATCTTTGAGGATGTTGGCCGCCAGGTCCTTTCCACGGGAAAAAGGAAGCTGCCGCACGAACTCTGTGCCCTCATAAGTGAGTGGAAAAAGATGTTGCCTTGTACATTAAGCTCACTGCAAGGGAATATAATCTTCATAAAAGCCTATCCCAGCTGTCTCCGGGCCAGAGGCGTTGTACACCCTGAATCAGTGCCCAGCCGATCGCAGGGCACAAGGAGACGGACAACCACGCACACTCACACCCATACCTAGGGGCAAATTAGAGTGTCCAATCAGACCAGCATACATGTCTTTGGAATGTGGGAAGAAACCGAAGTACTCTGAGGGAACCCACGCAGGCCCGGGGAGAACACGCTAACTCCACACAGATGGGCATGAGCTGAATTTTAAGCCAGGAGCCCAGAGCTGTGAGGCCGACGCGCTAACCACGTGCTCCACCGGGCCACCACCGCAACCCAGAGTTCATTATTCAAGGCAATGCGTGGCGTGCTCCCATTTATTTTATATTGATTATGTTAAAATTAATACATTACTCTCATCTCTCACCACTTTGCAGCTTCAGGTGATGCAGTTTTTTTATATTAAGTATATAAAAGTTGTCAAAATTCATGTTGAATCTTGCAAACGGAAGACAGGCGATAAAAAATGGTGGAAGTCAGGCCACCGTTTCTTCCCTGTCTTCCGCAGTGGGCGGTGGCTGTCATTTTTATCCGGAGCCTAAGTGAGGATGGATTTATTTATTTATTTTAAATAGAGCTTGCTGCGCCGAGCACCTCCACTTTTTAAAAACATAATTCAAATTTGTCCGGGTTGTTTACAAGTCCATACTTTGGCCCTATCCAACAATTTATTCAGTTTAATAAAGCTTACAGAACCTTTATTAAAGAATACATATTGGACATTGCCACATTACTAAGCAAAGCTGCTGCTGTTGTTTTTTTTTATCTTTCGTAGGCTCCGTGAAGGCCAGCGATATCAAGCGAGTGACGGCCAAGATGTTGCGCAGCAAGCCGGCCGTGGCCGCCTTGGGTGACTTGACAGAGCTGCCGTCTTATGACCACATCCAGGCCGCACTCTCCAGTAAAGACGGACGCCTGCCGCGCAGCTACCTCCTCTTCCGATAAAAATTATGGAAAAGGAACAAGCAAACAAAAAACAAAAAAACTCAGACTGAACTCCCGGAGTTGAACGGAAGTTACCGATAAAACTCACAAATATTTAATGTCTGTAAGATTCATGTTTTTTCTAATATGGTTGGGTTTCTTTGTTAGTTTAATTTTCCAATAATTAACACAAAACTGTGTTCACCGCGAAGTTACACCATCGTGCTACAGCTCTTTTCTCGCCAACAGCAGTTTTCTATTGACACAGACCAGACAGTGTGTAGGCCAAAAGTCAGACACTCTGTGAAACAAAACTTACACTTCTTAACTATAAAATTAGGAGTTTAAGGAATTCAATCTCATGGTTTTGCCGCATTTATTCTCCTAACATGAGGACTTTAATCTCGTAATGTAAACTCATGTTAAGTAACATTGCTATCTTTTCTGTGTGATATGTGATCACCCCTTTTATCTCGTAATTAGTTTATATTCCATATTATGCATTGTCGAAAGGGTTGCGGGGGTTGCTGGAGCCCAACCCAGCTGTCTTTGGGCGAAAGGCAGACTACTGACTGTTCTCCACCCAGTCAGTCGTAGGATACACAGAGATAAATGACCATCCGCACTCCCAATCATACCCCCACCAGCAGGAATTGGGCCTGTACCTAAGTCAGGCGAGTGAAACTCTACAACACAAGGTGGCTCTTTACATGTAATATTATGTAATTTAAATGATTTTACATTGTTAGGTAAAATTGAGATTTTCCTTGTAATATTTCAAAGAGGTACATATTACATATTTAATTTTAAAATACTACATAATAGTAGCATGCCCGTAGCCCCGACTTTAGTCTTTTTCTATTTATGTAATTGCCGCAATATGCGCCGCACCCAAAGTGCACTTTCAATAGACGGCCTATTTTAAAACTTGTTTCCAAAAATGATTGGTAGCATTATAAAGCTAATTAAATACTAAAAGTAGTGGTTTGGTTATGTTATGCATCCACTAAATGATGCTGCACTAAAGGCAATGTCATACTACAATTATCCAATATTGATCCATATATAAGGGGCATCTGATTATAAAGCGCACCATTATTTTTGAGAGAGTTTTAGTGCTAGTTATGGTGCCTCTTATAGTGGGGACAATACGGTGTATTTCTTTATCTCATAATATTGTGACTTGTTGGATTTCAATGTCTTCATTTTAGTAATATTGCAACTTAAATCTCAGAATCTTGCAGTGTGTCATTTTCTTGAGTTAAATTTCTCATGTTATGTAACATTAAGACCTTATTCTCTGAATATTTCATCAAGATATTGTTAGGGTCATTGGTCTCACATTTATTATATATTTGCTCGCAATGAAGAACACTTTGATTTACTTAGCTTATTAACATTATATAAGTCATTTTTAGTACATCTGCTTGGAACCGTCACAAACAATGGGAAGGTCGCTCCTCTCTCCAGCTGGAGATCTCAAAATTGTTTTGAGAAACATCGTCTTCTGGAAGTGTGGTTCACAACGCTCCCTTGGGAAGATCCGGAAGACTTTCAATTGTTTTGATTTCTGACAGTGTTGTTCACAGCGCTCCCTTGGGAAAATTCAGCGGACCTTCAATTGTTTTGAGAACTGAGATGCGTGTTGTAAATCTTATGTAATAAATAAGCAAGAGATGCGTCGATTCGGCAGAATGATCTTGTCCGAAGGCCCGTGAGGATCGATTCTTTCTTGCAAGACATGATGAGATGATTCAGATGTCTGTTTTATTTGTGTGTGGATTTGGGCATACCTATTGGTGAACCTATCAGATATATGCACTTTCCTCAATGTTACAACGTATGACTATTCTCGTAATATTACGACTTTGATTTTGAAGTATTACAAATTCTTGTCATCTTATGACTTAAATCTTGAAGACTTTATTCTCCCATCATCCTTTTTTTCGTCTCTGTTTGACTTGGATTTTCCGACATTCTTCTGTTCAGTGAATATGAGGCAGGGTTCCGGCTCCAGCAGCTACTTACTTCCTGGCTGTTAAAGTCATGTGAAATATAAAAAGAATTAGATTTGCTCCTTCATGGTTGAGAAAACCTTGTACAGAAATACAACCCAAAGCAATCTTCTTGTATTCCAAACATCTTTCAGCGCCGGAGCGTAGTTGGTCCCGACAGTGACGTGTGGCACAAGACATCAATTTGCGAAAATATAACTTGTGTAAATGCATAAATATTAAGCACTGAGATTGTATCAAACCTTAGGAACGGGGCCAGGGGTCAGACATTTAATCAGGCCACAACTGCATTTCTCCAACAAACGAGCATGCACATAGAAATAATATTTTTTGGGTTAATTGAAAGTACATTTTTATGCCAACGTAAGCATAATTTACGAACATAAATCAGTACAATATTCAGCCTAATGTCATATGGACATTTTCAGACCTGCAATCAACTGTGGAGGTGGGGACCCATCAAATATTTTGAAGCAAATATAAAATAAACTCCTTACCACACTGGCATATTCAGGTCACATTCATGTTCAAACATTTACTGATTGAATAAAGGTGAAGATCACAGTCAAATGACTGAAACATTTTTACACAGAACTTCCCAACTTTTGCAAATTGTTGCAGCTAACAGAATGTGCTGTAAATGAGATTGAAACAAACTTACAGATTTAAAGTTATCAAGATAGTATCTTTTGCCTGGCCGCCAGCATCAAAAAACATTTTAAAAAATTGAGCAAGTAGCAGTTATTGAGATACTTGTATGTCTCGCACGGATTGCGATCCTCAAAATGTAGACGGGAGGGCCTGTGGTCATGTACACACTTCCATTCAGCAAAATCAAGTTTTATTTACATATGGAGATATGACAGCAAAATAGTCCTGTCATTAAGTCAAATTATTGACAAGTATGTGTACAAGTTTCCTCTGGTTTAGAATTTTTTGAATAAAGTTCACGCGAGACTTCCACGTATCTCCAACTGCCGCTTGCTCTTTTATTAATGATATTTTTCCTGCTGGCGGTCAGGCTATGCAAAAAAAAAATACAGTAATTCCTCGAATATCACGGATAATGTACACCTGACATGGCCCCAATAATTGAAAAACTGCGAAGAAGGATGAACCCTGTTATTCCTATTATACATTTTTTCACGCCTCTACAAAAATACAAGTACACAAGCACAATTATCATGAAGTGTATTCATCAAATACTGCAGTTATAAGCATATGAAAATACATATGTACTAATATCTAAATATAACATGTATATTGTCCATGCATCCAAGCTGGTTACATTGTGACTCAACAGATGACCAGGGGACTGTTGAAATAATAATAAAAAAAATACGGAGCCCCTATGGTGTAGAACTGAGAAGCTGGACAAGAGTAAGCATAATTTTTCCCCTGAGGCCGGCCACCATCAGAAAAAAAGTTTAAAAAACGAGCAAGTGGCAGTTATGAAGATTCTTGGAAGTCTAGCATGAACTGCATTCTATAAATTATAGACCAGAGGACTCTTGTACGTGTACAGTGTTCCCTCGCTACTTCGCGGTTCAGCTATCACGGACTCAGAGCTTCGCAGATTTTTTTGGGAAAAAAATAATAATAATACAAATATTACATTGAAACAACATATTTTACAGTTATTTTGTTATAACAATAATTTCACTCTCTCTACCCGTATTCTATATGGTGTACTGTATACAGGGGGGTAAAAAAAAAAAAAAAAAAAAAATTGCGGAATTCAATTCAAATTAAGCATTTTTGAAGGGGAATCCCTACTTCGCGGAAATTCACTTATCGCCGGTGGTCCCGGTCCCCAATATCCGCGATAACCGAGGGAGAAAAATAAATCATTTTTTGAACCGCTTTATCCTCATTAGGGTCATGGGGGGTGTGGAAGCTTATCCCAGCTGACTCTGGGACTGAGGCAGAGAACACTGGAAATGCTTTTTGGTGAACCTATCACCCAAGCTACATAATCTAACCTTCTTTCCGACATCATGGAGACGCAGCGTCTCTTGGAATGGGAGGCCAGTGGGGTGTTCGGTGAAAGTCAATGGGAAAGCAACTCTACCATGTCCATTTCAAAATAACATTGGAAATGTATAAGTAAATGTACAAGTTGTTCTTTCATATATTGGGACAAAATGGTTCGCATCAAAGCTTTTGATTACATGGATATTTCATATTTAGAAGTATTCAGAAATAACCATTCACTCCATTGATTTTTTGCTATGGACATTGCAAATCTTATCACATTATCACATTGTGTGATTTATTTATTTATTTTCTGTTCCCTAATGTTAGCTTCCTCTTCATACTTATGCACCTGCACAAATAGAAAATGTTTTTTTCTTGCATGTTAATAATTTTAATATATTAATAAAGCCCTTTATAATTTTGTCTCATTTTGGTGTGTTTCTCCCATCGTTCATACAAAATTTTCAAACGGTTCAGTTGGTATTTTTTTTAAGGACCTTGGAACAAACTGGAGAATTTACATATTAAATACTGACTGCTCTATTTATGAAAAATCCAAGTTATGAAACAAATCTTGGAAACCGGGTACCGTATTTTGTTGTTTAATATATCCCCCCCCCCCCATTTTATATACATTAAACGGGAGGTGTATATTAAATGGCTCATACATGGGAAGATGCGATCCACTACGCACTCTTTGTGCCGTGATGGGGTGCATCAACGTTTTGCAGACTACAACTACTTGCTGCTCAGGTTAAAACTACTTACTGCTGAAAAAAGTCTGACTAGGAAATTTTAAGGAACTTAAGCATCTATAATTATGCCCCCAATGAACACCATACAAATCTTACCAAAAAAGCTGAGTTGCCGTTTAATATACCCGGGAATATTAATAATATAATAATAATCAGACGTAGGCTTTGTCGTCATCATCAACAACAAAAGCCTAATTGTCATCATACCCAGAAACTGCGTATAACGAAATTGTTAGCGCTTCTCCATAAGGTGCGTTTTCTCGACAAAAGACCCAATTAAGTGTTAATTTCAGACTCTGATTTGGCATTCTGCCGTTATGGATACATCGCATCACCTATTAAACGTCAGGGGTACATTAAATGGCACACAAACGGGAGGCTCAAAAAAGCAATAATCATTTAATATACCTGGGTATATTAATCGGCAAAATATGGTAATTTTGTAAGGCTGTTGTACATCCAAACCATTGTAAGTAGGAGGGTTGGCTGCGAATGAGCACACGTTCATCTGGGCCCTTTTCCAATGGATTTGATGTCTCCTTATGATAAACTCATTTCAATTATTGATAGAAGAAAAGACAGTTCATCCCACCAACCAAGGATTCTGGGTAAGTTCCCGGTCACCATTTCGCTGTGATTCGGGGCATTTTCCATGTCATTACCTGCGGTTTGATGTCGTATACGGGGGTACCCGGATGTTTCGTCGACGCAAGTTCTCCCAGAAGAATAAAGGTTCATCGGACGTCTACCGCTGTCAATGGCAGCCGATGTGTTCAATGAGTGGTCTTATTGATATTTTTGATATTCAACACCCTGCTGCATTGCAAGTTCTCCCAGAGAGAATGAAGGTTCATCGGACGTCTACCGCCGTCAATGGCAGCAGCCAATGGGTTAAATGAGTGCTCTTATTGATAATTTTAATATTAGATATTTAGATATCAATGCTCTTACATTGTCAATGCAATTGCAAACTCTCTCTTTCTCTCTCATGTGATTATTATTTTTAGAGCGAGAGAATACCTGGTTGATCGCTTTCAACAGTAAACTCTGTCTCTCTCTCATGATTATAATTTGACAGGGAGCGAACCCGGCGACCAAAGACCTGTTCGACCAAATTCCGGTGAAGAACCCATCAACCAAACATCCGTTCGACGAAACGTCCGTCGACCAAACGTCCGTCGACCAAACGTCCGTCGACCAAACGTCCGTCGACCAAACGTCCGTCGACCAAACGTCCGTCGACCAAACGTCCGTCGACCAAACGTCCGTCGACCAAACGTCCGTCGACCAAACGTCCGTCGACCAAACGTCCGTCGACCAAACGTCCGTCGACCAAACGTCCGGCGACCAAACGTCCGGCGACCAAACGTCCGGCGACCAAACGTCCGTCGACCAAACGTCCGTCGACCAAACGTCCGTCGACCAAACGTCCGTCGACCAAACGTCCGTCGACCAAACGTCCGTCGACCAAACGTCCGTCGACCAAACGTCCGTCGACCAAACGTCCGGCGACCAAACGTCCGGCGACCAAACGTCCGGCGACCAAACGTCCGGCGACCAAACATCCGTCGACCAAACGCCCGTCGACCAAACGCCCGTCGACCAAATGTCCGGTCACGGTTTACCTGTTTATTTTGGAGGAACTTCCTATTCATTCTGGAGCAATTTGTTGTACGTTTAGGCATGTTCAGGTCACTTCCTAATGATTTCTGGGTAATTTCTTGTTGATTTTTTGCTCACCTCATGATTTTGGCTAATTCTACGTAGTATCGTCAATAATGTATATATGAGAGCTTTGAGCCGCCACGTGATGTATAGTGGTTCATTTGCCTGACTTTGGTGCGGGCAGCCGCAGGCTAAATTCCCACAGGTGGTGGTATGATTGAGGGTGCGGTTGGTTGTTTGTCTCTCTATGTGCTCTACGACTGACGGGCAACCAGTCTAGGGTGTCGTCTGCCTTTCGCCCAAAGACAGCTGGGTTAGGCTCCAGCAACCCCTGCATCCCTTTCGAGGATGGGCGGTGTGGAAGATGAATGAAAGAGCTTTGCTTAGCTAAGGAAACCCTAAAGATGTCAAAGGTGAGCAAATATTTAGAGAGGAATTCTGGCAAATTTGGGTTCGGGAGTGCCAGATTCTGCGGGTGGGCCGGTGGAGAGTGGTTAGCGCGTCGGCCTGACAGCTCTGGGGTCCTGGGTTCAAATCCAGGTCACACCCACCTGTGGGGAGTTTGCATGTTCTCCCCGGGCCTGACTGGGTTTCCTCCGGCTACTCCGGTTTCTTCCCAAATTCCAAAAATATGCATGGTTGGCTGGTTGGACACTCTAAAATCCCCTTAGATATGGGTGTGAGCGTGCATGAATATCCATCTCCTTATGCCTTGTGATCAGCTGGCCACCGATTCAGGGTGTCCCCCGCCTCTGGCCCGGAGTCAGCTCGGATAGGCTCCAGCACCCCCCGCGACCCTAATGAGGATAAATCGGTTCAGAAAATGAGATAAGATGAGATGGGTACCAAATCCACTGCTGCGTGTGCGCTTATGCGGTCCGCGTGCCAAATGTCTCTGCTGCAATGCAGTGCTGTGTGATTAGACTAGTCATGCCACGCGCGCACGCACGCACACGCATAGGTATTAAACTCCCCGCCTCCCTGACATCAACTGCAGGACAGTTAGCCAGATAAGTTGATGGCGGCTCACGCTCCCTCGCTGTCCTCAAATGACCCATCCCTACCCTTGCCCCCCTTCTTGTCTGTTTGCACCCCCCCCCTCCCCCCCCACACACACACACAAGCCACGAGACACAGCGTTATGAGAGCGCGTGTGTGTGAGTAAGACTGTGCCGCGACGGCGAGGAGAGAGGTGAGCATCCTCGACACAAGCACAGCAGCAAACTGTCCAGGACTAATAGTTTTGATCACTTGGACTAAGCTGGACTACAAACTCGGACTAGCCTGACCTCGACACAGCAGAAAGCGCAGTCGCGACGCTAAACAATCAGCGTTCCACCGCTCGTCCCGCCTAATGACGTGCGATTGGTGCAAAACTAGGAAGTGCGACACGGCAACCGCAAAGAAGTGAGTTGCGGCTAATTTCCTTTCTTGAACTCTATAAGCTGCTAACCACTTTAGTCACTTTTTGTACCTACTATTTATGTGAGCACTTATTCATGTTGACTATCTATGTTGACTACTTATTGATTATTTCTCATCTCATTTTCTGAACCGAATGGTCAGGTGGACCGAGTGGTTAGCGCGCCTGCCTCGCAGCTCTGGAGTCTTGGGTTCAAATCCAGGTCCAACTGTGTGGAGTTTGCATGTTCTCCTCGGGCCCGCGTGGGTTTCTTCCAGATTCTCCGTTTCCCCCCCACATAAAAAAAAACATGCATAGTAGACTGATTGGATCCTCTAAATTGCCCCTAGGTATGGGTGTGAGTGTGCAAGGTTGTCTGTCTCCTTGTTGCCTGCAATAGGCTAGCTACCGATTCAGAGATGAGATTTTCTAAACTGCTTCATCCTCACTAGAGTCGAGGAGGGTGCTGGAGCCTATCCCAGCTGACTTCCGCCCAGAGGCGGAGGACAACCTGATTGGTGGCCAGACAATTGCAGGGCACGAGGAGACAAACAACCATTCACGCTCACATGTGGGAATGTGGGAGGAAACCATAGTCCTTGGAGATAACCCATGCAGGACGGGGAGAACATACAAACTCCACGCAGGTGGACCGACCTGGATTTGAACCCGTCACCCACTGTGAGGCCAACTCGCTAACCACTCAGTCGCCAGGTCACCTATTTATTGTTTATTATCATATATTGATTATTTATCTGTTTGTTAGTTGTTATTTGTACACTTTCCTATTTATTATGTTGACTACTTCATTATTGATTATTTCTTTATTATTCATTTTGTTATTTTATTTGTGTTGATGTTATTTGTAAACTTAATGGTGAACCTTTACATCTCATTATACCTGATACTGACAATATTCAATTGAATTAAATTTTCCTTCCCTGTCAAAATTGATTGAACGGCTAATGTCGTCAATGGTCGTCAATTAGTTCACTGCTGTGTGAATGTTAAAAAAAAATCTTAGTTGCTCCTTGAAAGAGTTAAGTAGTCCGTGAGCTTTCATTGATGGCCACATACAGTATAGCGCAGGGGTTTGGGATCTATGGCTGACAATCCATAAATGTCTCTATTGATGGGTGTGTATGGCTCGCCACTAACCTGTAAGCTAAAATGTGGAACCTACTAGAGAGAGAGCTGAATGCCATTCGCACCAAAAGCAGGGTCACATTTCCACATCACTGTAGTCGTGTTGGCACACTATAGTCTAGAGCAGGTCTCGGAAACCTATGTCTCTCCGCTAACCTGTGAGGTAAAATATGGAAACCACTTGTGAGATAGCCGAGTCCCGAACGCACCAATAAGAGCATCATGTCACACTACCTCTACCGCCCGCTTTAATCATATTTTTTTTTCAATAAACGTATCTGCATACACACTCTCATTGATAACCATTGATTAGGAAGAGCATAATTCAATTGAATGCATTTATTGTCATTATATAAGTACAATGAGATTGGAAGCTCCACCATAATGTGCACACATAAATAAGTTGGCATTAAAAGATTTATAGTATCCATTAAAGATGAAGTCAGGTCTTGGAACCCTGCATTTAAGATCACCTGTTAACTTTTCTCAAGGTTCCGTACGTGTTCATTTCCATATAAGAACTAGAGCAAGAGCCACTTTTTCTAAGCCGAAGAATTTCTTATGCGCTAAACAGCACACTGGAAGAATCTATTCTATCTTAGCCTTAGCAGAGATGTAATAGAATGCCAAAGTTTCTGTCTTTTAAGCATTAGTTGAGAACAAAAGAAGACCCATCCTCCTCCAACTCGTTTGCAGGCCGTTAACATCCCGTCATCCATGATGAGAACTGGTTTATCTGATATGCATCCGTCTGAGACGATAAGGCAGTGTCTTGCTTTCTCCTCTTGCTTAGTCCGTGACAGGGCCTTCCTGTGTTCATCTTTCTTATTATACTCGTTTTTTATGGTCTCTCCTACACGCATCAGTGATTTGGCCAAGGAGTTTCCCAACTTAAGAAAACCTTTTTTGTGGTATTTTGACTAATACTCCCACATATTAAATCTTATTTATCTTCCGAAGTAAAATCAGTGACCCAAGTGGTTAGCAGCACGTGAGGAAACTATGGTGTTTTAGTGCAAGTATAAAAATTGCACGATAAAAATTTGCAGTGCTAAGACCGGAGTAAAAGTCTGAGAACTTTTGTGTTGATATGCATCTGGCAGTGTTATTGCATTTTACGTTTAGTTCAGTGACAGTACTTAATTAAGGTGATGGATCTTGGGTAAAAACTGTCCCTGAGTCTGTTTGTTTTGGCAGGTGAGGTCCTGTAGTGCCTTCAGAGGGCAGCAAGTTGAAGAGGTGGAAGCTGGACCTGGATTTGAACCCAGGACCCTAGAGATGTGAGGCTGGTGTGCTAACCATTCAACCCGCCTGGCCAACCATCTATAAATGAAAAAAAATGTTAATACTTTAGTACTTTACTCACAGTGAAAAAAAGAGTTCCTCTACGTTTGATTTAAATAATAAAAAACAAGTTATTAGATATTTTGTCAGAGCTGCTAACCTCCATGGACCCCATTTTAGGAGTACCCTTGTCCCATTTCCGGAGTATTTCCAGAGTGAAGGCGTTTCTAGCAAAATCAATATAAAATGTAAAAAAGAATAATTGTAGCATAATTTTTATCAAACTGTCATTACCATGTTTTAACATTAATTGAAACATTGTATTTTTGAAAACTATTGACAAGGGCAGCATAATGAAAATAAGTTTATATTTATGTTTGGGTCCTTCTATATGGGTTTTACTGTCAGTAATTCCACCATTTGTCACGCTGAAGTTGCTTGTTGTGCAATGTGCAAATATCGTTCCATTTGGAGTTGACCTCAACATGGGATATTTTGTCGAATAAGAAGCAATAAAGTTCTGTGAGTGCCTGGATTCTTAAACATTTCATCCGAATTGCGCTTATTCTGAGGAGGCATATTGATAAGACTTACCAGTAGTGTGTACGCCTACTTCCTTTAGAACAGCCCCGGAAATGATAGGATTTGTTTTAAAACAAAAGACTGGTGGTTTAGTCAGCCTTAATAATACTTACTTCCCCTCTGTAAAAAAACAAAATCAAAAATTTTAAAGCGATTCTGAATCGATTGCCACGCTCAAGTCGCACGAGAAAATCATTCATCAGAACTTGTATCTCGAATGATTCACAATGCACTCGTGTTAGCGAATTCTTCCAGTTTACAGTGCAGTTGAATCAAGATGGCGCAAGTCATAGCGATGGTGTAAATTTTGAGGCATTTAAATTGGAAATTTGGTACTTTTCTGAAATGGTTGTTTAAAAAAAGTATAGGTGAGTAATATTTCCGGCCTCCCTGAGTTTGAGTTGCATTTCCGGAGTCCCCGAGTTTGAGTTGCATTTCCGGAGTCCCTGAGTTTGAGTTGCATTTCCGGAGAAACTCCTGAAATTCTGAAGTAGTTAGCAGCCCTGTTTAGTCCAAGGCCTATTTGTCAGATTCGAGAGGCACTTTTTTGTACAAATATTGCTGTTGTTGTCTTGCCATAGTCAGGGCGATTGCCAAATTCAAAGGATTCCAGCATGTCATCATCAGTCTCCTTCCATGTGGCTCCATACAGTGTGTTGACGTCCCGTCGTCATGTCAGCTTCACAAGCGTGTCTATGGCATAAATCCAGTACAATGCTGGTTCATTTTTTTTTATTCCTGGGAGTCAGGGTAACTTCCTCCACACGAGAATTTGCAGTCTTGCATCTCGGAAGGTGAGAGCTTTGAGCAACGAACAACGATGATAGATCTGAAATACAACTTCAGGAGCAAGTAAAGAAAGAGTGAGATAAATTTAATAGGAAATAGGTTTATTACCAGACTGCAGCATAGGAGAGAAAGCTCTAACAGCTGTGAACCGCTCACAGTCTGTAGTCCTTGCAACTCTCTGAATGAATAGTGCATCAATTTAATATAGGAAAACAGGGCATAGTATGGTTAATATGACAACGACCAAACTCTGGGCAAAGTCTGATTAATCAGTGACAAGTCTCCATGGCAACGACCAAACTTTGGGCAAAGTCTGATTAATTAGTGGCAAGTCTATATGGCAACGACCAAACTTTGGGCAAAGTCTGATTAATCAGTGGCAAGTCTCCATGGCAACGACCAAACTTTGGGCAAAGTCTGATTAATCAATGGCAAGTCTCCATGGCAACGACCAAACTTTGGGCGAAGTCTGGTTAATCAGTGTCAATTCTCCATAACAACGACCAAACTCGGGGCAACTTTCTTATGACAACGATGTTTCTATACTTACAAAAACTGATACAAGATGAACAAGCAATTGCCAAGCAACGTTGTCATTTTATCTTAAGGAAAGCGGCAGTTCTTCTGGGAGAAGAACAGTCTCTGCCAGCCAGACCTCAGCAATTAATTCCAGAAAGAGTGCCATGTGGATGCAGGTTTTCGTTCCAACCTATAAGAGGAAACCTTTCCACCAATCTTTATCTTAGAAGTGAAATCAGTGGATTGCAGTCAGCAGTCATGTGTTTCTTGTTTCTGCAGAAATCGAATGTATTAAATTCTCTATGCTGCATTGGTTGGAACAAAATCCTGCACCCACAGCCGCCCTCAAGGACCTGATTGCCCAGGTCTGGTCTATGCAATGTGCAGCACAGCAACTTGGGCGGGGAGAGCCGCTGCATTTTTCTATTCCACAAAGGGCCGCATTGGGTGCAGGTCTTCATTGCAACCCATAAAGAGAACACCTTTTAACCAATCTGGTGTCCTACAAGTGCGATCAGTGAATTGTTGTCAGGTGTTTCTTGTTTTCTGCAGAAATCCCATTGGTTAAAGTTCCTGTGAGGGATCGGTTGCATGCACCCACAGCGGCCTTCGACAACAAGACAATTGCCAGATTCAATGGCAGCGACATCATCGGTCTTCTTCTTGATATTCGCGTTTTTGCCTGCTACCTCATCTCATCTCATTTTCTGAACCGCTTTATCCTCATTAGGGTCGGGGGGGATGCTGGAGCCAATCCCAGCTGTCTCCGGGCCAGAGGCGGGGTACACCCTGAAAACAATGAGAGGGACAACCATGCACACTCACACCCATACCTAGGGCCAATTTAGAGTGTCCAATCAGCCTAGACTGCATGTTTTTTGGAATGTGGGAGGGAACCAGAGTACCCGAAGGAAAGCCACGCGGTCCCGGGACGAACATGCAAACTCCACACAGATGGACATGACCTGGATTTTAACCCAGTGTTATGATCGCGCCGAGATGCCGTGGCGCAATCGGGGGGAGTTAGACCCATTTGCTGGGAAGCAGGATAGAATGAGATGGGCTGTCCTCATCACAGTAGCTTTTAATGACTCAAACAAGGCTTCCAAAACAACAAGGGCTTGAATATCCCAAAACGTAACAGAACCGGAGTATGGGGAAAAATACCTTGTAGCAATGTTTGCTGTGACATGGTGTGTCACGCAGGAAGTTACGTATGGACATGCACAAGAACATTGCAGGAGGTATACAGGAGCATGCCTGACGCATGCAGTAACGATCAGCAAGTAATCAATGTGAGGCCGACCAGCTAACCACTTTCTCCACCGGGCCGTCCTGCCTGCTCCCTTTGTTTAATAAATACTTGTTTTTGTTAATAACGTCGATTCTTTCTTTCCTGCAGTGTGTGGATCCATCTTTCATCAGCTTGCAGATCATAACAGCACCTGAGTTTGCATTAGTGGTATCATAGCCCTTGGACTGTATGATGGACTGTATGCCCCTCCACATCATTTGAGGGTTGTCGAGTTGCCATGGCTAGTCATCCACGATTTCCGGTCTGGGCACACCTGGATGGTCTTCTCAACAGTTACCATAGCCATCCAGTACTTAATGTAAGACAGTACTATGAATGTGCCAAGCTCCTCATGGTGGAAAGTCTCCCTCTGTTTCTGTTCAAAGCAGTCTTGGAGTCGGGGGAGAGCCCCGTCAGGCCAGTTGATAATGCTTCGGATTTTGGGCTTTGTCAGCTGACGGAGGTATATGCAGGGGCCGTGAACAGTGATAGGTGCTCTTACCGTTCAAAGTGTGGGAGTGGAATGGCTCTGTACACACACTTGCCGTTAGAGTAAACATAATTGAGAGTTTATCCTCCCTTGTTGGACATTCCCCGTACTGGGTAAATTTCGGCAAAACAGTGTTGGGACTTGCCTGATTAATATCTCCTGTAATTATGTGGGTGCCACTCGCATAGGCGTGATTGTTTATGGTGTCAATTAGGAGAGAGAGGACGGTTCTTATGTTAGCATCCGGTGGTATTTAAACAGCAGCCATGATAATGATGGTTAGCTCTCGGGCAGAAAGAAGGGTCTGCATCTCATCGACATGAATTTGAGGTCCGGAAACAGTGTCTATCCAGAGCCATGCTATTTGTACACCATCCATCATTTAAGGAGATGCTTACCCATTCTCCACATTGATAGGTGCCGGCAATAATAGATTCGATGACAACTAATTTAATTATCGATTTAAAAAAAAATCCATTAATAGTTGTTGCATTCTTACTGTGCCTCGTGTTGGCACACCACAATGACGCCGACACTAACTCTAGTGCTGCTCCCTTGCACATACTCACATTCATTAGTAACCATGTAACGATATAAGCAAACAGATTTATATACTTATTGTGCTTTAAAAGTGTTAAAATTCCAAAAATTGCATGTATTTATTTTTACTTTTAAATTCTTGGAATGGCTCTCAAGGAATAACTTTTAAAAATATGAACTGTTTATGGCTCTCGGTACAAAGGGTTCCTGACTGCTGGTATAAAGAGTACTGTACTGACCAACGACAGACTCCTCAATTGCTTTTGTTTTTTCGGATTGCCGCCAGCATGACATGGATGCCAGACCCGCAGTCAGCTACACCAACCCCGGGATCTGGACCGGGCCTACCTGAACCTGCCTCCATCATGGCCAGTCTTCAAGTAACGGTTGGCGACTTCGGCGCCAATGTTCTGATGAGCCTGAATCAACAGAGACTTCTGGGACTACACTGCGACGTCTCCATCCTGGTGCAGGGTCAGGTCTTCAAGGCCCACCGGGCCGTCCTGGCCGCGTCTTCGCTCTATTTCCGAGACCTCTTCAGCGCAGACTCGTCCGAGTCCTTGGAGTGGTCCCGGTCTACGTACGAGCTCCCGTCCTCGGTGACTCCCTCCTGTTTTGGTCAAATCCTGACCTTCTGTTACACCGGCTGTCTCGACATGGTCGCCGGTGAACAGCTGGTCCTCATGTACACAGCTGGGTACTTGCAAGTTCAGAACATCATAGAGCGGAGCATAGAACTCATGAAGACAAAGATCATGCCCTCATCTCCACACTGCTGTGACTCGCAGGTAAGATTAAATCAAGAGCCATCATGGCCCACTTAGTCTCACAAGGATCGACAATTTCTGGGGAAACTTTAAATTGAATTGAATGTTTTTATTGTTATTATACAAGTTTTTAATGAGATTTAAAGCCTTCATCATGTAGTGCACAAAAGACAACAATCAGAAAATTAAATAATAAGTAAATAATGTATGAATAAATAAGTAGTCCAAGTGAGATCAGCAGAGCAGAGCGGCCCTGTTCTGTCTGAAGTCCAGGATGTGTTCCATGGTTGCTCTCTTTGGCATACATGTCTGACTTCATGTCCGTTTACATTTGACCCATTCTACTTTTGAGGAATTTTCTTTTTAATTTTAGATACTTCTATAGCTCACCTTCTGTTGATTTTGACTCACTTCCTACACATTTTGGGTCATTCTGACCTCACTGTATATTTTGGATAATGTATTGATTTAGGGCATTTGGCATGGGGCATCTTTCGTGTTTTATTTCTAATGGTTGATGTATTCAAAAGAGAGTCTGCATCATGTGAATTTTTGTAACGTGTCAAAGTTGGAACCATGGAAAGACCAGGAACTTTGACTAACTCAGAGCTGGGCATTTCTTTTTTTTCCGGCAGGCCAAATCACAAGCAGAACATTTTGCGGAGAGCCGAGCCAAAAGTTTGAAATTGACCCCATTTACCGATTTTATCTCTATTTCAGGGCCACCTGCTGGCGTGAGTGGTTAGCGTGTCAGCCTTGTAGCTCTGGGGTCCTGGGTTCAAATCCAGGTGGGTCCACCTGTGTAGAGGTTGCATTTGCCTGTGTGGGATTTCCTCCGGGTACTCTCGTTTCCTCCCACATTCCAAAAACATGCATGGTAGGCTGATTGGGTAGTCAGATGGGCTCCAGCACCCGTCTCAACACTAATGAGGATAAAGAAGTTCAGAAAATAATTAAGCAACAGTTGTGACTCTTTCAGTAACATTAGCACTAAAGTGCTTTTTGGTTTTAACTTTCTTTTGAGATATCACAGTCTTTGGATGCCAGTAATGATGTAACAACATATTTTTTCAAATGCCAAGTAATCAAGGCCTTTTTATTGTTTGTTTATTTGTTTTCTATTTTCTTGTTTAGCGAGAAATATCTTACCTTTGTTAAGCTTCAAAAAGTGCATTTAAATCAGGTTGAAGATTTGAGGTGATGTGAAGCAACATATACAGTTGAGGTCAAAAGTTTACATACACTTGTGAAGAACATTATGTCATGGCTCTCTTGAGTTTCCAGTTATTTCTACAACTCAGATTTTTCTCTGATAGAGTGATTGGAACAGACTTCTTTGTCACAAAAAAACACTCATGAAGTTTGGTTCCTTCATGGCTTTTTATTGGGTTAACAGAAAAAGTTATCAAATCTGCTGGGTCAAAAATATACATACCGTGTCAGTGTCAGTGTAATGAGCCTCATAGCATGACCTCCTAACTTCTTGTGAGTGATTATGAGTGACAACAGCTGGTGACTTCTCTGAGGCCATTTCAATGGGGCTCATTGGATGTAAACGCCCACAAATGCTACAATGGGAAAGTCAAAGGAGCTCAGCGTGGATCTGAAAAAGCAAATCCTTGTCTTGAACATGTTAGGAAAGTCACCTGGAGCCATTTCAAACCAGCTGCAGGTCCCAAGAGCAACAGTGCAAACAATTGTTTGTAAGTATAAAGTGCATGACACTGTCTTGTCACTGCCACGATCAGGAAAAAAAGTGCAAGCTATCACCTCCTGCTGAGAGAAGATTGGTCAGGAGGGTGAAGATTCAACTGAGAATCACCAAAAAGCAGATCTGCCAAGAATTAGAAGCTGCTGGAACACAGGTGTCAGTGTCCACAGTCAAGCGTGGTTTGCATCTCCGTGGCCTGAGAGGCTGCCATGCAAGAAGGAAGCCTTTGCTCCAAAAGCAGCACCTTAAGGCTCGACTGAAGTTTTCTGCTGATCACATGGACAAATATAAGACCTTCTGGAGGAAAGTTCTGTGGGCAGACAAAACAAAAATTGAGCTGTTTGCCCACAATGCCCAGCAATATGTTTGGAGGACAAAAGGTGAGGCCTTTAACCCCAAGTACACCATGCCTACCTCAATCACGGTAGTGGTAGTATTATGCTCTGGGGCTGTTTCACTGCCAATGGAACTGGTGCTTTACAGGGAGTAAATGGGATAATGAAGGAGGATTACCTTCAAATTATTCAAGATAACCTAAAGTCATCCCAAAGATGCGAGTCTTGGGCGCAGTTGGGTGTTCCAACCGGACAATGACCCCAAACACATCAAAAGTGGTAATGGAATGGCTAAATCAGGCTAGAATTAAGGTTTCCGAATCTTCCCAAAGTCCTGACTTAAACCCCATTGAGAACTTGTGGATAATGCTGAAGAAACAAGTCTAACATGTCAGAAAACCATAAAATTTAACTGAACTGCACCAATTCTGTCGGAAGCGTTGGTCTAAAATTCAACCAGAAGCTTGCCAGAATCTTGTGGATGGCTACTGTTAGATTCATCAATAATCATACTTTAGCATAATTATAAAACACTGCAGGCAGACATCAGATTCAATTATTGACATTTAATTAAATTGGCCTCTCTGATGAGAATATATCCCGACCTACCGTCTCCGTCCCAGATTATTCTAACATGCAGTCGTTTCTCGTACAGCTTTAAGGCCATAAATCAAAACAATTACAGTAGTTATAAGTCGGCTTAGCAAGGAGCACAAACAGTGGATAAGACAACACCCACACAATGTCAAGGTAGTAGCAAATATGGCTACAGAAAACACAGCAGATATGGCCAAATCCTTATATTTTCCAAAGGTCTTATCCCACCAGTCTGTCCAAGCGGATAATTCTACTCCAGAATACTTTTTCATATTGCGGTTTAGGGTCTGCAGGCCACTAATGGCCCTGGTGAGGGACCCACCGGGTGACGTGTTGTTCGGTATGAAGGTGCAACATTGTTCTCCAAACTTTGTACACACACCCCCTTGCTCCGCAAGAAGCATATCCACTACTATGCGATCCTGGAACGCCATCAGACTGGAAGCTGCCAGTTGCTTCTTTATGGCCACAAATCCCTGTTCAGTATAATTTCCAAGTTTTTGGACATTGTAATGCAGGCAATTTATCCTATCCACATTTTTGTTTGGGGACTCCCATCCTGCTGCGATCTGATTAGCTAGTTTATACTAATCTGGTACGCCCCGGGGGATGTCAATCGCATCTATGTATGTTGGATCTCCTTCCCTCCATGCCGCTCGACGATGTCGGGAGGGACCCTTCACCACACCAGATTTCTGAGCAGCCAATTGCATCTTCTCCACTGTAGATGGAAAAACAGACACTGGTAAGAGCTGTGAGACCAAAGCACATAGTCCTGCCGTGTTTCGGCAGGAGTCTTATAATTTATCTCTACCACACCACCACCATAGGTCAGAACGTGGTATCAGGGGTGCAGTTTGTTTTAGAACGCCGACACACCACGTCTCATTTATCGCCCCCAGCTTCAGACCAGTCCCTGTAAGGTTTAATCAAGTAAAATGATTAAACAGTGGAAAAGTTGACTTGCAATGTACTGCGTAACAGGATAGACATTTTCAATATTTTCTGTACAAGTAGGACACGTTTTTCATTTGTAAAAACACTTTCCCCAAAGAATGGTGATTGAGGGACTTGTTATTCCGATCGTATTTTCCCTTGTCTGGTAGTTTGTTTTAACCCTTTGTAAGATGGTTTAGTCTCAATTGAAACCCTTTCACCTTTTGCATATGGAGACGTCAAACCCAATATAAAAGAGTTCCCTATAGTTTTATGGTATTGCTTTCTGAGCAATAATCTTTCCAATCAATGTTGGGGTGTTTCCCGCATTTTTTTAAGTCAGAAAGGTTATATTACCCGTCCCTTCAATGTTTCAACTGAGACCACCCTTTTACAAAAGGAGCTCCACATGGTGCTTGTGCCTCTTCTTTACACTCCATTAACAGCACCCAATTATCCCCCGTTTGGGAAATCCCTGTTTCAGAAATAAATTCCACAAGTTAATATGTCAGTCCAAGCTTTCCAATCTTGACCAGTTTCTGCAACAAGGCTTTCACAAGCTCTGTTTTGGGCTGTTATGTACTTCACATATTCCCCTCCATAGGTTGATCCCTCGTATGGCAACAGGGATGTTGCCGAGTCCAAATATATTTTTCAATCTCAAATGCATGTCTGGAAATTTGATTTAGTAGGTAATGTTAATCAAATGTAAATGTAAATGTTGCTCGCTTTATCCTCCCGTAAGAAGGTGTATCCTCAATTGAAACGCCTCCGCCCTTCTCTTCAACGAGAAAAAAACAGCCCTACTGTGGAGAGGAATAGAATCACAATCATCTTTAATCTCATTGCCCCAAGAGCAATAATTCTTTTCAACATGACTTTTTGTTTTTGTTTAGGGAGTTTTCCCCTTGAATCGTTTCACTTGAGACAACCTTCCTCGTGTGGGAAAGGTGCATCCGTGTTCCCCTCTCAGCTACTTTGATAGCTGTTGGCGTGGTTAGCAACACTTGACATGAACCCTCACACTTCGCGTTGCTCCAATGTTTCCTTTTAATGCTGCGTAGCAGCACCCAGTGTCCAGGAATCACCGTCACTTCATCCGTTTCCTGTTGAGAAACAAAATCTCCCTCTGGTAGCTTAAGTTGGGTGCATTTTTCTCAAGATTTTCTCACGTAGTCTGCTAGATTTGCCTCATCATCCAATTCCCATTGTGTAGTGAATAATGGTAATTTGTAAGGTCTCCCAAACAGGACTTCATATGAGGTTAATCCATTTGAAGTTGTGACGTTAATATATAATTTTACTAAATCAATACACTATGTCCATGGCCTTTTTGTTTCTTCCATCCATTTTCTTCTACCTTGTATTTCCATCTATTCGTTCGACAAAGCCCGCCAATTGTGGATGGTAGGCGCAATGATTTCACAACGAAATATGAAACCTAGTGCCAAGTTTCTGGTGGCCTTAAAAACTGTTTGCTGGGTAATGACTTGCACCTGGCATCACTCCAGTCATTAGGGGCTGAGCCTGTGATACGTTGACAGGCGCAACCAGCCACCAGTCTGGTCTGAGGCCTGACAATTCAGTCCCTTTTCAATTTGATGAGCAAGGCTCGAGAATGTCTGCTTATCCCTCTGGCCTTGTTTACCTTTTTGGCCAGCTCTTTTGAAGTCCTTGCGCCAGCAATGGCTTGGCTGGGGATGGGTCTTGAGAGTCCGCAGCATTTCGTAGCTGGGACAAGGTATCTTTGGTTATTGGAGTCTCCCAATGTTTATCCCTGTTTTTCGTTTGCATCCCTTTTGACTTCATACTTCATATCTGATATTTTATCTTTCAGTTCCATCAATTCAGACATGACTTCATCCCGTAGTCTTTACTGTCGCTCTGATGATCTCCGATTGGGCTCAGATGATGTGTTCAACCGCCAACTTCCAGTTCTTCTCAAACAGCAACACCTCTCCTCACTGCAATCTAACTGGTTTGTAATGTTTGGGGGGATTTAGCTGGCTCAGAATTCAGTGAGCAACTCATGGACCCCGGACATCTGAACAGGAATCCCAGCGGTGCTTCCAAATGTTGCTCTCTGTATTTACACTTGAAACACGGAGAGAAATAACCACAATAATGATTTGTTGTTGCTCTCTCAATCGAACTTCACTGCTATGAGGAAGGTCTCCAGTGCTGGTCAAGGTACGCGCATCAAGGCATCAATAATTGAATATTGATATACATCCAGTGAAAACTAGTTAAACACTTCAACATGGCACAGTGGCATGGAACCTTCAAATACTATGTTCCTGCGGAAAAGTAACAATTAGTAATGTATCCAAAATAGCTGTGATTAGTGCCACAGAAAAATGGATTTTTATATCGCTGTTCTTTTGAAAATGAAGTGAAAATCAGACATAGGCATTGTCGTCACCATTGACTTGACAAATAGCCTAGTAGTCATCATACCCAGCAAAGCGTATGACGAAATTGGATAGTGCTTCTCCACAAGTTCGTCTTCCCAGGCAAGTCCCATTAATGACATATTCATACTTGTTAGCTTTCCGCCTCCAAGTTGCCTCACCGATGCCAACAAGAATAAGATGGATCACTGTTGGGTCTGAAGTAACAGATCAACGTAATTACCAACCGTGCACAAAGGAAAAACGAGGCAGAGACTGTGTTATATTTTAAAGGCACCGGCCGGCGGAAGAGAGGTCGAGGCGCGAGGTGGTGTCTCGCGCTCGGCTCGGTGGTTCTCTCTTATCTTTTCAAGGTGAAGGATGCCTTTATTGAATTTCAGCATGATGTCATGGAAAAGTACGGAAGTTGAGATTGTAGGCATCATGGAAAAATACAACAGTTGAACACTGAGGCGAGTTGAGAAGATATTATAGACATCATGAAAGAGCATAAGATTAAGACAGCGATTATAGACAGGATGTTCTTTAGAAATGCACATTATATTAAGACTCCTGTTTTAAGCAACTTCACAATCACTTACCTCTCACCGTCTTCTTACTTGCCCTCCCTTAGTCAGCCTGTGGAAGGCAGATCCACGCCAAACGACCTTCCTGTTACTTCACTGCGACTTAATTTCATAGAAGGGATTTGTGTTGTCATCACGTCTCGTGTTGCTGCAGGCTCAGAGTCATGATGGCTGTTGGGGAAAAAGCTGTCCTTGAGCCTGTTTGTCCGTGCTTTGTAGAACCTGTAGTGTCTGCCAGATGTAAGCAACTGGAACAGGCCGTGTCCAGGATGGTATGGGTCCCCAACAATGATCCCGGCTCTGCTGAGGTACCGGGGGTTGGCAATGTCTTCCAGTGATGGCAGAGAGCAGCCAACGATCTTCTGGGCAGTGTTAATCACCCTCTGCATGGCTTTTTTTTGTCTGCTGCCGTGCTTCCGGCATACCACACTGTAATGCCGTAAGTCAGGATGCTCTCCACAGTGGCTCTGTAGAAGGTTGCCAGAAGCTTGGTGTCCAATTTGTCCCTTCTCAGTACCCTGAGAAAGTGGAGTCGTTTCTGGGCCTTCTTCACTACCACTGTGGTGTTTGTAGACCAGGAGACCCTATCCGTGACATGGATGCCCAGAAATTTGAAGGATTGGACCCTGTCTACACATACTCCGTTAATGAGGAGTGGGGCCAGGTCTATGCTGTGCTTGCGAAAGTCCAGGATTATTTCTTTAGTCTTTGTGGTATTTAGTGTAAGAGCACCAAAGAGACAGTTTGTCGACCTCGTCTCTGTAAGCCGACTCATCCCCGCCTAAGATGAATCCGATCACAGTGGTGTCATCGGAAAATTTGATGATGGAGTTTGACTGGTGGGCTGGTGTGCAGTCGTATGTGTACAGGGAGTACAGAAGAGTGCTCAGTGAAATGGAGGAAGAGAGGTGTGGACCCAGTCTGACAGTTTGTGGTCGGGCAGTCAAGAAGTTCTTTATCCAGCAGCAGATTGAGGAGGAAAGTCCAAGGTGGGAGAGTTTGTCCTTCAGAATGTCCGGCTTAATGGTGTTAAAGGCTGAGCTATAGTCAATGAAGAGCATCCTCACATAATTCCCCTGGTGCTCCAGGTGGCTCAGTGCTGTGTGTAGAGCCACGGCGATAGCATCCTCAGTGGACCTGTTTTCTCTATAAGCAAACTGGTGAGGGTCAACTGAGGGGGGATTGTATTTCTGATTTGGTAGGCCACCAACTTTTCAAAGCACTTCATGATCAAAGGCGTGAGAGCAACAGGCCTGTAATCGTTCAAGCTGTCGATGGTTGGCTTTTTGGGGACAGGAATGATGGTGGCAGATTTCAGGCTGGCAGGAATGATGGATTGTTGCAAGGACCGATTGAAAATGTCTGTGAAGACTCCAGCCAGCTGTTCAGCACAGGCTTTGAGCACCTTGCCAGGTATTCCGTTTGGACCAGCAGCCTTCCTGGTGTTCACAGACTGCATTTCCAGTCTCACTTCTTGTTCCCAAAACTCCAGTGTATTGTCGCAGGGTGGTAGTGGGAGTGTTGTCACTGGGTCTGATTTGTCAGTCTCAAAGCGGGCAAAGAAATGGTTCAGTTCCTCCGCTAGTGAGGCATCCGCGTTTACAGACAGAATTGTTATTGTAGTTAGTGATATGTCGTATTCCCTGCCACATCTTCTTTCGGTTATTTTCTTTTAAATGCTCCTCGATTTTCTTAGTATATGCTGCCTTGGCCTTCTTTATGCCTCTTTTCAGCTCTGCTCTGGCAGCTCTATACTTTCTCTTGTCCCCCGATCTGAAGGCGGTGTTACGGCATTTGATGAGTGCTTGTGTCTCTTTGGTCATCCAGGGTTTTTGGTTAGGAAAAACCCGTATCCGTTTGTCTGTAGTAACTTTTTTAATGCAGTTTCTAATGCAGGAGAGTACAGTTTCCGTATAGTCCAGGAGGTTGTTGTGTTCGAAAAGTTCCCAGTTGGTGCGGGAAAAGCAGTCCTGCAGCTTAATGCAACCCTTTTAATGCATGAAGTATTTTTGATAGGTGTGAGGAACCAACAACATAAGGATTGATCATGTTTCACTGCCACTGATTGCATTAGATGCCCAATACAGTTTCACTGAGACAGCTGGCGGCATTCGAACACAGCGCTTGAGCGATGTTAATACTCCCAGTCTGGACTGGACTGGACGTCTATTGCTGTCAAGAGCAGTCAAAGCTAGCTAGCGTTATTTAGTATGAAAAAAAATCGAAGTTTGAGTGTTACTTGGGGATATTTTAGTGTGAATTCATTTTTAATTTCATGACAATAATTATTTAAAAAAAATAACCAGTGCCCCCGTGACCGGTCGATTCGCCGAAAGACGTTTGGTCGACCGGACAGTTCGATGAACGGACGTTTGTTTGGGCGACCGGATGTTTTGGCGAACGGACGTTTGGACGAACGGACGTTTCGCTGCCGCGGGATTCGCACACTCGCCTCACCCCCGGATGTGTGTGTACATGTTTTTCAACCTCGGCCCGCGGGCCATATATGGCCCGTTAGGATTTCTAATCAATTTTCTCTCTTTGTCTCCCTTTCTCCTCCGCGAACTCTGCATTGTACTGAATAATATCTCATTTTAGTATTAATTATCATGACCACTAGTTAGTTGTTACTCTGTTCGTAGATGGTGAATTAGAACCAATAAAAATGTTTTTCCATTGTAAAATCCTGTTTATTGGTGTTTTTTCGGAGGCTGGGAATAAATTAATTTGTATTTAGTTCATTCCTATGGGAAACGTTGATTTGATCATTTGGTCCTGGAACGAAATAACTAATCTCAAGGTATGACTGTAATGAAAGAAAAAAATATTCAGTGATTTAAATACACGTGATTCCTTTTCTAGAAATGGCTTTTTATAATTTTGCATAAATCTCACTCAGAGTGTGTGTGTTTTGGGGTGAGATGGGGTGAGATCATGACTTTGATTTCCGTATGTGAAATCCTATTGGTTTAAGTTCAGGATGATCAGGAACCTTGTTCTGGTAGTTTGTCTGAAAACACATGATGTAATTAGTATCAGTAAGATGGCTGAGAGCTCCTTTAGATGTTGGATAACCCTGTTTCTTTTGGTTGACAGACCACCTCAACGGAGGAGCTGGGATCCTTAGACCTCAGGTCAGGCTCCCCATCGGTATGCCCAGAAAACCTGATGATCACTGTGAGCCGTATAAAAGAGGAACGACAGGACACATCTCCTATATATAACATGGGAACAACTTTGGAAGAGCAGGACGTAAGGTCAGATTGCAGCAACATTCCTGGACTGACTTTGACTACTATTGTGCATGTTTCACTTCTTGCCAACACACTACATATTGCAATCAACCCAGTGGATGTTCACCCTAAAACCGCATATTCCAAACATTGCGGTAACTCCATTCAAAACATCCCTCAAGAGTGGAAAGGCATTTGACATCTCTGTGCTCGTTGCACTTTTAACCCTCAAAAACACTCAATACTCAAAGAAACAGCACGTTAGGCCTATACAGAGGAACTGAAATGCCTGACGTGAATGACAACACAATGCCGGTGTAAACGCTTGGAAAGTGGACAGAAGCCATGGATTTGGAATGGATTGTCGATGCCTGGGCCAAAGTGCCGACGAGCACTGTAGTTTGAGGTTTCGTTAAAGCTGGAATCACTATTATGAAACCCCACGGTGACAACTCTTGACTCTGACAATGAGTTGGAACCCAGCATTGTTGCCAAACTCGCCCATTTGACTGAACTTTTTTATTTATGTTGGATACACAAGATGAGGATTTAAACATATTTCTAGATGTTTGAATACTTTGACTTATAATTTTGCAGACACATTCCAAAAATAAAACAAAATCTACCTCAGTTTTGCTCCTGTTGCCCTTTTTAAAACATACGCTAGCATGCATGCTATGTGCTTTGCTGTGTGTCATGCTAGCACAACCATAGCAGGGGGTCCTTTTGTAGGTGTGAAAATATGGTGTGTATAGATAAATCAGTGGCGGTCCGTGCATTTTCTAGTAGCGCCTTCTATCGGAATTAATCCAACCCTCAAAAACTTTACTTTAGCCACAGCTGTGACACATAAAAAATCATCAATAATAACCTTGTACAATTGAAATATTATTTAGCAATATAGCCATATTTTACTCACCAAAAATCTTTTTTAACTGTACACAATATCCATCCTCCTTTTTTCCTCCTTCTGTTCTATCGCAATTGAAGCTAATGCTAAGTCGAGCCTGTCCTTTCGTATTGCTGGCATACGTTTTTTTTTCAATTTAGTGCTGAAAATGTTCGTTCCCGGTTGCGACAGGCTTGCTTGCTTTGGAGGTGTCCGACCTTAATGATGTCCAACTTTTTTTTCTTGAAAAGTCCGTCTTGAAAATGGCTTTAAATCAACACAATATATTTGCTTGTGCAGCTCGCTCCAGATACAGTTTGGTAACTCTGGCTAATCCACTCTCTATGATTAGCCAATCATAGTTGGTGAAAGCGATGACATATCCCTAGGCCTGCGAGAAGGCAATGACGTATCCTTACGCCTGCGAGAAGGCCTTGGTGTCACCAAATCGAATTCTGATTGGTTTACGCAATAGTCTTATCGACGCTTGTTTAATACAGCAGAGCTTGCAGAACTGATTGTGAAGGCCTTGAGGCAGATTTCTGACCCTGGCAACAAATAATGGCTGAAATGGGATTGGTTAAATGGTTCAATATGTAAACACACAACCGGAAGCAGGGGTAAAAGCAATGAAAGGAAGCTAACAGACAATTTGGAATTATTGAATTCATGGACAAAATATAATTAACATCAGTCTGTGATTTAGATATTTTTTAGGCCAGCAGAGAAGGCCTTGAAGGCCCTGACGGCACACCACTGATATCCATACGCACCATATTTTCACACTTATAAAACGCACCGCCCTAAAAGGGGCAGTCTCAGTTGAGACTGTGCTTTCTGTTTTTTTGTCAATACATAAGGGCGCTTCGTTTTAAAGGGCTGGGTAACAACATTGTCAGGGTCAGCGTATTCGTCGTGGGGTTTCGTAATAGTGTTTTCTTTGACAAGTGCTCAAACTACTGTGCTCGCCGGTAATTTCGCCCAGGCATCAAAAATCCATTCCAAATCGTCACGTAACTCGCTGCCTGCCTCTCTTTGTGAGGAACTTCCTATGGTGGCGCCCATCCAACATTCTTCCTTGTTATTGAATTGTGTTCGATCCATGGCTTCAGTCCATTTTCCAAGATTTCACACCCGCATTCTGTTGTCATTCACGTTAGGCATTTCCTCTGTATAGCTCTAATATGCTGAGTATTGAGTGTTTTTGAGGGTTATAACCGCTATGAGCAAACGGAAGGCAAATGCCATGCCGCACCCCTGGGATGTTTTGAATTGATTTACTGTAACGCTTGGAATACACCGGGAGGCTAGATTTCGGGTGAACGTATGCTCGGTTGATCACAATAAGTAATGTGTCGGCAAGAAATAAAACCAGCCACTCAAGCAGCCAAGATCATACATGAATTTAGTGCACAAACAAGGCGCACTGACCGATTCAGACGTTTGAAGTGCGCCTTTTAGGTGTGAAAATCTCATCTCATCTCATTTTCTGAACCGCTTTATCCTCATTAGGGTCACAGGGGGTGTTAGAGCCTATCCCAGCTAACTCTGGGCCAGAGGCGGACACCCTGAAATGGTGGCCACTCAATCGCAGGGCACAAAGAAACAAACACCCTTCAACCTCACACTCATACCAGCCAATCGGAGGGCACAAGGAGATGGACAACCATGCACACTCACACCCATACCTGAGGGCAATTTAGAGTGTCCAATCAGCCGACCATGCATGTCTTTGGAATGTGGGAGAAAACTGGCGTACCCAGAAAAAACCCACCCAGGCCCGGGGTGAACATGCAAACTCCACACAGGTGGACCGACCTAGATTTGAACACACCAACCACTCATCCAATATGCCGCCAAATTCATCATCACAATATTTAAACTGTTTCAGTCTGATTCATCATCATCATCATCACCATGATCATCATCATCATCGTCATCGCCATATATATATATATATATATATATATATATATATATATATATATATATATATATATATATATATATATATATATATATATATATATATATATATATATATATATATATATATATATATATATATATATATATATATATATATATATATATATACATATATATATATATATATATATATATATATATATATATATATATATATATATATATATATATATATATATATATATATATATATATATATATACATATATATATACATATACATATATATATATATATATATATATATATATATATATATATATATATATATATATATATATATATATATATATATATGTGTGTGTGTGTATGTGTGTGTGTGTGTGTATGTGTATATATATATATTTATATATTATTTGCTTTATTTATTTTAAGACCTTAATAAAGCATTTCCTGATATTTTTTTCTCATTTTTGTGTGTTTCCTCACATCGTTCATACAAAATTGGGACACTTTGACAAATTTTAATGGGTTTAGTTGATAGTTGTGCAAGGACCGTCGAACGAATTAGATAATTTACATATAAAGTACATCTTTACTCACTTCTGGAACCAATTAATTTTGTAAACAGAGGTACAACTGTACTTAGCCCCAGTTTGTGACTGGTATACCATGTGTCCTCAGGTTGGACTTTGCAAGGGAGCTTCAAAATGCCCCAGGGGGCGCTATTTGTTACCTAGGTCCAAACGGGAGCCTGGTCCTGGGCCTGGAGTCCTACTTGCTTACAAGCAGGGGGCACTTTTGTTCAGAAGCATCCAGCCTGCCCACAGACTCTCCACCTTCGCATCCCCCGGTGAAGTACGAGACGGAGCACTTGGGAATATATCCAAACAACACCGGAAACCGCGGTAAGTCCAGCCGCATGTCAGGTCTTCTTGTGGCAGAAGTGAGGAGCATAGTTGGACCCAAATGTGAGGTAGTAATCAAGGACAGAAGGTGTGTTCACAAAACTACAATAAAACATGGCAAGGAAATTCAGAAAATAACAAGGACTCTTGGAATCAAATTGTAAACCAAACCTGACAGGAAACAAGGGGAACCGAGGATCATGGATGGGTAGAAGAGCAGAGCAATGCAGACGATCTGACAAGGACTGAAAAACACACAGGGTTTAAATAGACAGACATGGGTTGATGAGACAATCAGAAACACCTGGGTAACACAGTAGGTAGAAAGCATGGAATACACCAGGCGCAATCATATGTACAGGTCACACAGGGAAAAAAGCATAACATAACTAAATCCTAACATGACGCCCCACCTAAGGGACGGATTCTAGACATCCCACCGAAAACAAAACAAGACATCCCAATCACCAGGTGGGGACCGCGCGGTGAGGCTTTGAATTATAGTCCAGCCAGTCCGGCGGTCATCCGGTCCGGCCCATGAGGAAAAGGTGGGCTCGTCGATCTGGTGGTCCTCCGATCCAGCCCATGAAGAAGTGGCGGGTTGGCCATTCGGGCTGACGAGGAAGAAGCAGTGGTGATAAATAAAATGGGTGAAAAATTAGATGCTAAAGAAATCCTATAACGTAAAATGAAAAAGATTTAAAGTTCAATTTAATGTCATACCTGTCAACTTGTACGTTTTAGACGTATTTTATACGTTTTTTTACCATTTCAAATCATGTACGCCGTACACCGACTTTTGTACGGGGATTTGTTTTTTTAAATCGCCAATATTTATGAAAAACGATCTCAACAAGACCGTTTTGGCTAAAATCCAGATAGTCTCGTAGGCTGGTAGCCAAGGACGCTACTGTCATCGATCTTTACTATTGTCACGGTATACCAGCAAAAATTATCCTCAATCGTATGTATTTTTTAGCGTTGCGTACGGCAATATCGATAAAGGATGCCATGCGCATGCGTAGATATACATAGAGTAAATATCGTGGAAGCAAGCATGGAGGAGCCACCTAGTAAGAAAGGAGTTACCGCGAGTAAACATGCGTCGTACGGTGTTTGTAAGGTTTTTTGGGGGGTTATACGGGGAATCATAATCGGCGGTTATCGGCAGAGGTTGACAGGTATGTAATGTTGTTTTGAATTCTTAATTTTAAGTTTATTAGATGTCTGTTCATGTGTTTGTGTGCTCTGTCTGTTGTCTAATGTTAGCTTCCTGACACAACGTGAATAGATTTTGCGTGTTTATTATTCATTTTAATGGCTTATTAAATAATTTTATGATAATTTTCTCTCATATTTCTGTTTTCACAGCTTTTCTACAAAATTGGGATACTTTGATTAATTATAAAGGGTTCAGTTGGTAGTTTTTTGAAGACCGTGCAATGAATTAAATAATTTGCATATAAAATACTGTTCTTCTTATGAAATTTTATAAGTAGAGGTACGACTATACAATTAGCAAGAAGTGTATTTATTAAAGGTTATAGATATAGGAATTTAGAAGACTGTAATGTATATTGTAATGTATATATAAATATAGTGTATCTATCAAAAGAAATGTTAAGACCTCAAGTCAGTGATTCTTTATCTTGTTGGATCTACCGAACCCCACCAGTTTCATATGCATATTCACATAACCCTACTTAAGTCTAAAATAAAATTAGATTTTTTTTCAAATTCTAAAAATATGAATTCCTCACAGCACTGATTGGCCAACAGTTTTTCGAACCCCTGAGACTGACTCACCGAAACCCTAGGGTTCGATTAAAAAGAACAACTGCTTTGAGTACTGTTCTCACAGTGAAAGTAGTTCCTCTCTGCTTGAATTACAAAAGGTTATTGGCACCGCGGCCCGCTGGATTGAGTGGTTAGCACGCTTGGTTCAAATCCAGGTCGGTCTACCTGTGTAGAGTTAGCATGTTCTTTCTGGGCCTGTGCGGGTTTTCTCTGCGTACTCCGGTATCCTCCTAGATTCCAAAGAGATGGCTGGTAGGCTTATTGGACACTCTAAATTGCCCCTTGGCATGAGTGTGAGTGAATGGTCCTCTGTCTCTGTCTGGTGCGGCCTCCTCCTCTGTCTGGTTACTCTCTCAAACCAGAATTTGTGGATCCTCTCTTTGATCCTGCTGTATACCTTTACGTATTTCTCTGACACACCGAGAACGCTTCCCCGACACACAGGGAACGATATACGCAACTTTTTCTCAGACGAATGGACCATCTTCCTTCTCTAGAAAGACGAGGACTCATGCTGGATTGGATTCTACATTTTTTTTTTAAAAGTGCCTTACCGCTCAGATGTGCTCTGCGTCCGGTGGGATGGATTCGCTTCCTTCTTCTGGACAGCGGAGAATCGATCACCCTATTGGGGTAGACCTGCCAACTGGTTTAATAATTGTTTGTTCATGTCCAGCCAATGTGGCCAAACTGGTTGTACAATTGTTTGTTAGGACAGTGGAATGTAGGACAAGCCAACTAGCTGGCCTTGCAATTGTTTGTTCGCACTACAAATTATAAGATAGCTAACTAGCTGGCCTTGCAATTGTTTCCTTGTATTGTGGAATATGGCCAACTCACTTTGGAACTGTTTGTTCGAAACGCGCAATACAAGATAGGCTGCGGCAGTTTGTGTGTGCTATAAAAATACCGTGTTCGCATACAACTTAAACCTGCTAATGTCTAACCATATTAGCCCAAAGTTTTGTTTACATAAGCTCTGTCCTACATCACTGTCTTAGAAATATTACCCTTTAGTTCCTATAAAAAGACTGAGTTCTGTTCATTCAGAGAGAATTGCGAGGAAGGCAGGCTGTGAGAGGTTCACAGCTGTCGGAGCATTCTCCAACCATCCTGCAGTCCGGTAATAAACCTATTTCCTATTTAAATTGATCTCACTCGTTCTTAACCTGCTCCTGGAGTTGTATTTTCAGACCTATCAACCCTTCTCCTCAATGGGGAGACAGCTGACGTCAGATTTTTGGATTAATTTTTCGCGATCCAAAATCAAGATGCGAATCCTCCCGGGTTTCGGGCACCAGAATGTTGGGGGCTACTAGCCAACACTTCAATAAACTCAAACACAGGAACACACACTGAGGCAGATAGAATGAATAGGTGTAAATAAAATTCTATTCTAGTAACTTTTAATACATCAGAGTACAAAAGGGTGCAAGATTAAATATAAGAATGCAATTCATTTTTCACACTCTGAGTTGAACCTTTTCACCTATTCCCAAATACGACTGTTGACCTGTACAGATGACAAGCTCGAGCTTTCTTTGTCAGCCTTTGCAAAATGAGAGGTTCAGCCGTCAGACGTGGTCTGCGTCCCATGCTCCAAGCCGAGCCTTCTGCTCTCAGAAGTTAGCATACTTGTTTATTTAATACCACGCCTCAAATTACAAGTTGTCCAACAGTTGACTCAGAAAGCCCCCACCCTCCTGACGAGGACCTCGTCAAAATGATCCTATCGAGGAGTGAAGAAGAGGCTTTGGAAAACGATAAGGACGATGATGGAGATAGTGGTCTTACTTTTAAACATCTGCAGATCTTCAATATGGCACACAGTTTGCAACTACGGGTTCAAGAGATTGATGACAACATGGTTGGAGCCATTGAATTTGCCAAACGTCTTGATAGTGTCTTGTTGCCATGTTCCTTGTGCGCCAAAAACCTCTCGCAAAATGAAGCTCCTCCTGTTGATCCATAGCCTGACGAAGAGGACATGGACTAAAGCTCTAAATAACTTTTTTTTAAAATTATTTAGATCAAGCGAAAAGGAATTCATTTTTCTGTAAATACACTACTTAAAGTCTCTCATTTTTTTCATTTTCTCAACCGCTTTATCCTCACTAGGGAGCCGAGTGCTGGAGCTTACCTAATTGGTGGTCAGCATGGCAAAAATACTCAAACAACCCTTCATGTTCACACTCATACCTAGGGGCAATTTAGAGTCTCCAATCAGCCTACCATGCATGTGGGAGGAAACCGGTGTACCCAGAGAAAACCCACACAGAATATGGACATTCCACACAGTTGGAATGACCTGGATTTGAATCCAGGTCCCCCACTGTGAGGCCGACACGCTAACCACAGGCTGCCCAGTACTTAAATTATTTCCATTTATTTCTTTTAAGATTTATTTTCCATAATTATACATCACACTTTTCTCATATGCATATAACATTAATATTTGATAAATACACTTTTTGATAATTGCACTTGTTCACTTGTATTTTTGTACAGGCATGTGGTATGGTACTAATAATAGGGATAATGCTACTTTGCATTTTTTCGATTATCGCGGCCTTGTCTAAATTTTCTGCAATATTCGAGGGATTATTTTATGTTTCTGTCATCAACTCCTTTTTGATTATTTTATGCTCAGTACGCCAGTAGTTTATTTTTTGTTGTAGTGGCTGTGGTGATGTTTGTGCAATAGTTCGGCTCATTTTTCACTCTTCTCTCAGCTTCAAAATAGGTAGCTTTTGTCCCGTCAACAGCTCTCTGGACTTTATCTTTGGTAACAGAAAGAAAAAAGGCTTTCAAAGGTGAAATACAAAGCCAAACACAGAAATTAAATATTTATAGTTTGTGCAATTCATTTGAAAGCAAATTTCTAATATTTTTTTCCCATGAGTGTTGCCGACATGAAAAGTGGGTAGGTTCAAAGAAAACGTTGTCTCTTCTGTTCTTGTTTTGTCTTGTCAGTACAGGTGCCGAGACGCTGGAGACATTACGTCCGCAGTTGACTGGCGAGCAGCACACCTGTTCGATAATGGGCGGAGACAACGTGGCGCTCCCTGCCAGTCTGATCAGTCAAATCGGTTATCGGTGCCACCCCGCACTCTACGCTGAGGGTGAACCTGGAGAGAAGCTTGAGTTGGTGGCAGGTGGGTGCTAGAAACAGCTACAAAAACTGGATGCTGAGCAACATTTGAAATACAGTGGTACCTCTACATACAAAATTTTCAGGTTACGCAAACCTTTGATATGAAATTACTGTTTCAATATACAAAAAGAAGATTCAATTTATAAAATCCTCCAAAACTTAAATACATTTCCTGTAGCCGTTATTTTTTATTGAAATTGTTGCAGTAGCATTAAATCCTTCTTGACGATCTCCTCATACTCACATTGGCTTTCTCTCATAAACAACCCTCCGTTTTTTTTAGTGTGGTTAAAGCAACTTTGTTCTTTATATGAAATTACTGATTCAACTAAAATAAAGAAGAGGGCTCTGTTATCCATCTATGACTGAGATTGCAACTTCTCTCTATGCTATGTTGTTTGGAATTCATAAATTGAAGTTACAGTCATGCCTCTACTTATGAATTCCTCCAGATACAGATTTTTCAGGCTACAAAATCTTTTATATCCAAATGAGTGACTCAAGATACGAAAAAGATCCAAGTTATGAAATCCCCCAAAAAGTAAATGCTATTCCCGTGACCGGACGTTTGGTCGCTGGTCTTTTGGTCGCCGCTCTTTTGGTCCCCGTTGGTCGCCAGTCTTTTGGTCGCCGTTAGGGTTAGGGTTTAATATCTAAGTAAATTTAACAACCATAACCCTAACGGCGACCAAAAGAGTGGCGACCAACGTGGACCAAAGAGCGGGGACCACAGAGCGGCGACCAAAAGACCAGCAACCAAACGTCCGAGCACCGCATTTCCTTACCCATTATTTTTAAAATATTGTCGCTGATGCATTTATTCTCATTTTAGAACTTCGCTACCCTCTACGGGGCTCTCATTTCATCGCACTCATTCTATCTCATATAATGATAATGAAAGCATTCAATTCAATTGGCTGTCTCACAACAACCACTATTCATGTTTCAAGATTCTCTCTTACATACGGTCCGTCTCGACTAAATGCTCCCCTTATTATTGATTGCAATTCCCCTTAATAAGCGGATCAAAAACTGCTCCAATGGAATGTGGCACATATTTTCACACACACAGGGCACCGGTAAAAGTCTAAAATGTATGGGAAGATGGGCATGTGTCTCCTATAATAACGGCCCCAGAGGGAACTATTTCAACGGTGCAGGGCACATTTTCATATGCTTTATTTATTTTAAGACATACTTTATTTAAAGACATAAATCCTTTCCTTATAATTTTCTCTCATTTTTGTTTGTTTCCTCACATGTTTCATTCAAAATTGGGACACTGATCAATTTTAAAGGGTTTAGTTGGTAGTTGTGTGAGGACCATGGAAAGAATGAGATAATTTACATTTAAAGATGAAATTGTCAAGTTAAGAAAAAAGTTCTGGAAACAATTAATTAAAGTAGACATTTGACTGTATTTTGATGTGTTCATGTGCGTGTGTTCATGGTCCCTTGTGTGTTGCCTAACGTTAGCTAACTCCTTATACATGCATTTGCACGAATATAATTTTTTTCAAGCTTCTTATTCATTTTTATGCAATAATTAATCATTTCCGTGCAATTTTCTCTCGTGTGATTCCTACATCTTTCCTACAAAATTGGGACACTGATAATTTTTAAAAGGTTTAGTTGGTTAGTATTTTGGAATTAATTACATAATTTACATAAAAAATACTAATCTCTTTTGCCAAAAAATACAGGTAACGAAACAAGTTCTGAAAACAATTAATTTTGTAAGTATAGGTACCACTATACGATAAAGTAGTGTTGCACCAATACCAATAAAATGATGCCATATGTATGGGAAGTCATAAGAAAATATCGTGCAGATGTTGCACAATATGTACTTTTCGAGATCTACCTTTCAAATGCCAATCGTCTGAGCCAAGATGGGCACCAGCTATAGACGCTGCCATGAAAAAGAACTTTGACATTAATAATTTAGTCTTTTGAAAAAGTTATTTTCATGTCAATACATATACTTTAATTGATGGTTTTAAAGGAATTATGCAGCAGTTTAATATTATTTTGATCATTTTAATGAACATCACCAAGATGGCTACCAAGATGGCTGCCGTGATGCCATGTTGGTCGGGACGGTGTAAGGTCTTTTCATGCATCAGTCGTAAATTGAAATAAATGTATCAGTTGCAAGCGTCCAATCCATTTCAAGCAGGAGGACTTGCAGTGAGTTAACCAACAAATGTCTATTCGCTGCCACCTCTCCCACTTCCAATGGATTGGAGTTCTATCAACTTGAATAGTGGTATATAAGTAAATACCAGATGTTTTGACTCAATATCATTGTAAAATACTCTTTTAAAAATGAGTTGAGAAATAATATTTAAGATACTTCATTTTAATATCAATCCACAGATTTTAATTCAAGCGTTTAATGGAACTAGGCGGTAATATAGTAATAAAACCAAAACATATATTATCCCACTTCCCTCTCGCCAGACAGTTCGTCGACCGGACATTTCGTCGACGGACTATTTTTCGACGGACTATATTCATCGCCAGACACTTCTTCGCCCAACAGTTCGTCGGCAAACAGTTCGTCAAACAGACATGTCGCCGAATGATATGTCGAATGGATATTTAGTCGAAGAGCGTTTTTGTCGAACGATTGCTTCCTCGCGAACAATTGTTTTGTTGCATGAATAATTTGTTGAAAGTGATCAACCAGGTAATCTCTCTGAAAATTATAATCACCCTAGCCCTAACCACTATCCCCTAACCCTAATCCTAACCACTAACCTTAACCACTATCCCAAGGGTGGGCAAACTTTTCGGCCCGGGGGCCACATTGACTTTAAAATTTTGACAGATGGGCCAGGTCAGCACAAGATACGATACTTATAAAAAACTGCATCCGTTAACAGTACATATGAAACATAAACAGAAAAAAGACTTAAGTATGAACAACTCATCACTCATCATTAAAGTAAAAAGTATAAAGTACAAAGTAAAGTAAAAAGGAATGTAATAAGAAATATTTAAATGTAATTAAAAAAATTATAGAGCGGCTGTAAAACACAAAAAAAACAAATAAGAGTGGACAGATCTACTCCCACCGGCGCGTTCTTGGGAAAAAATAATAATAAATGAATACATTTTTCAAAAAAAACATCATTTGGACAACGTCGGCGGGCCGGATTAAAAAGCCTAACGGGCTATGTATGTGGCCCGCGGGCCGCAGTTTGCCCATGCCTGCACTATCCCCTAGTCCGCGACGAATTGTCTTTCAACGAAATGTCCGGTCACGCACAAGCACTAATCCTGGTGTCAAAAAGACCCAAAATAGTATTGGTGCAACACTACTAAGACGGTGACTAAGTCTTCTGTGTGTGGGCAAGTTTAGGTTCGGGTGTGTTGATGACGCGCGGTCAGCTGATGAACTGTCACCTTTGTGCGGGGGTTAAACACAAGGTCCTGCTCAGGAGACTGCTGGCAACTTTCTTTGACAGGTTAGCTCAGCCACAGGAAATGTTTGCACTGTCACGCACTGATGGGCTTACGGTGACATCCTTAGAAATACCCTGGCCAATAGCTGCGGGACGGGGATCCGCTCCTCCACCAACGATCCCAGCCGAAAGCCGCTGGACAACCGAGTGCTGAACAACGTCAAACGTAAGACTTGTAAGAAAAGTCAGACAGGTGGCTGATTTTGTTACCAATCATTTACTTAACATTTACATACCCTTAGATCAGTTGGTAGATACTTTGATTATCCAGTGCTGGGCTAACCCTAATTCAATTTATCGGGTTCCACCATATTAAGGATTCCCCCAAAAAAGGGGACTCATGTTGCTAATTGACTGAAAAACACCACCAAAACATATTTGTTTGAGTGATGTTAGGCCATTAGAGAGTTCAAAGAAATGGATCCAAGTTCTGTATTTGCTGTATTTACTCTAATATAAGCCGCATTTGTCAGACAAAAATGATGGCTGAATCGAGGCTACAGCTTATATGCGCATAAAAAGACGACATGCACCTAACTGCAAGATGACAAAGATGAAACACCATTAAGCCATGATGCCACAACGCAAGGGAATGTGGCCGATATGTTCATTTATTTCGAAATAGAGAAAATATAAACAGATAAAATGCGAAACAACATTTATTTTGATGTCTATAAATTAAATTCAAGAAATAAAATCAACCGCATCTTGCATAGAAGATGAAAAAACTCACTCGCTCACTCATGGCTTCACCAGCCCACCGCAGTAATAAACGTGCTCTAACTGGCCAGACTTGAGTAGCCTTGAGAGATTTGAAGCGTTTACCATGTCAACACATCCCAATAGTATTTAAGGCTGATCGAAGGTCTTGTGGTCGATCGTTAAAATATCAACCTTGATACCTGCGTAATGTGTATCTCATGTTATTATTGCACCTAGAGACTTGGTGAACACTATGCTGGTCTGGACCACTTCCTGGTTCTGCTTACGTTACTTCCTTTTTGAAAGGAAATTATTCATTTGTGATTATGAAATGAAACAAAATTCTGCTTAGATTTTTTTCTTTCTATTCCTTGTTCGAAAATGACAACTATTGCAGGAACATGAACCATCGAGAAAAAAAGTGATATTTTGACGTTAAAAACAATTTGGCTTCAACAACATCTTAAACTTCTAGAAAAGTCAAAAAGAATCAAGATCTCATCAAGATAGACTTATTTCTTTTTTCAAATTAAATAAATTGATATTTTGCGTTTACAAAGACAGGCATATTAACTTCCTTATGATATTGATCTGATTAATACATTATCTCAGAAATAACACGTGCGATGATTTTCCCTTTAAAGTACATAAAGTAACTGCTTTATTATCCTCACTAGGGTCACGGGGGGTGCTGGAACGTATCCCAGCTGACTTCAAGCCAAAGGGGAGGTGCCGAGTGACAACAACATAAGGCAACTTGCCAAATAGTCCCAAAGCATCTTTTATCTGAATATGACTTTTCTACGCAGCACAATTCACAACATTTCACAACAAACAATCAAAACACGATAAAACACACATCGACACTTTGATGCGATCCCATAATCACTTTTCAAAATACGCACATAGGTCTGCGACACCGCTATGCATTTCCCACTTTATAGACAATCACATTACAAGCAAATCAATCTCCTCACATAAATTCTATTCCCAATAAGTCTTCATCCTCAATTGTTGTCGAATTTACTGTCACCTGCAGAATTTTTGTCTGCTGAGTTGAGTTGTCCCTAATTAAAGTTTAATGAGTTTTAAGTTAAAATCCCTGCAATCCGCATTGTTTGGTGTAACTTGAGGAATATTTTTCTAAAAATTGCAACACTAATGTTTTTTTATCGCTCCTAGTGAGTAGTATACCTGTCAGTCTAAATTTACATTTTAATCTTCCTTCCATTTAAAACCCAATTATTTGTATGAAACCCGGGACGTGCTAAAGGTGTCCATTCAGGCTTTTACTAGTATATCGTGGACAATTCTTTGTTCCTTGTACTTCTATCCTCCTTTTAATTCACTTTGGAAAGAGTCAGTGTTCCTGACTATGTTACTTCCTAGCACTACTTCCATTGTTGTTGATGATGACGACAGAGCCTATGTCCGATTATTATTATTATTAGCATTCACACAGACAGACAAACATAAATATGAGTAAATTTAGATCCTTAATCTATTTATAACCAGTCCTAAAACTAAGGCCTTACTGTGTGGAGTACCAAGCACATCCACAGGTTTTTTAGTGGTGCACAATTTTTATCTTACAGTGTACTTTTTTTTACAAATTTGCGCAGGATAAGGAAGACAGCCACACTTTTTACCTAATTCAAATGTGACCTGACCATTTCCTGGAATCATTCGTCATTCTCCTTTGGTAGTCAGGATGGAGCATTCTACGGCTGCTTCCGCAACGACTCCTGGCCTTATCAGGATGACGACCGCTAAGTCGATGGCCATCCCTGCCAATATCTGCGACAAAGAGTCTCATGTTAAACATCCTGATGGGATGTTTGGTCGCCGGATGTTTGGTCGCCCGTACGCTTGGTCGCCCGTACGCTTGGTAGAACGGACTTTTGGTAGAATGGGTTCAAATTATGACAGAGAGTTTACTGTTTAAGCCAGCTCTCGAAATTATAATCTTGAGAGAGTGAGTTTAATATCTAAACATCTACTGTTGAAACCAGCTCTCAAAATTATAATCATGAGTGAGAGTGAGTTTAACATCTAAATATCTAATATCAAAATATCAATACGAGCACTCATTTAACACATTGGCTGCTGGCATTGACGGTCTCAAGCGTCCAATGTACCTTCATAAGAGCATTCATTTAACACATCGCCTGCTGTGATTGACTGTCATAGGCATCCAATGAACTTTCATTCTCTCTGGGAGAACTTGCAATGTTGAAATACTTTAGATGGTCATTTTTATCAAACAAATAAAAGTCTTAGTATACTTTTAGCCCTGAACTTTGACATAACTTTTGCAAATTCTGTACAAAAATTACAAATACAAACTTTCACAAATTCTCAAAGTAGAGGAGAAAGTCTGCTAGGACCTCATCTGTATCCGCGTCTACTGAAGCAGTCAATTCAATAAATGCGTCTATGACATCCTCCGTTGGGACAAACGCCAGTGCTGTAATTTTTTTAATGAGTAAAGTATTCATTGGGTCATTGTACCAATTTTGTAGGCCACATGCTTGAATTTTACTCCAAAGGCATTGACTGAAATGGAAAAAGCATCCTGATGAGTTAGACTTTGGAAAATTATTTTCTATACTACTTATTGGATTCTTTTATAAATCAGCAGTTATTGAACTTGGCTCCATAACACGCCCCTCTTTAATCTAAGAAAATATATTATATGTTCCTTAAGTTTTTGATTTTGTAATACAGTGTAACCGTATGATTTTCTCCAAGGAGAGCATGGATTGTATATAGTTGATGGTTGTCCGGCGCACTATCGAACGTACGTCACAAAACTAGTGCATACTTTTTGCCAATAAATCGAGATTGTTGGCAGTTGCCATTAAAACGAAATCTTCCTCTTCGAGAAAAACAAATCTCTCCCCTCTTAACGAAACCTTTAGTTGGTCTTTTATTTCGTTCCCATTTGTGAAGCCCTTTGCCTTCCAATCATGATAAGAATTTTGAGAGCTGGTTTCAACAGTAGATATTTAGATATTAAACTCACTCTCCCTCACGATTATAATTTTGAGAGCTGGTTTCAACAGTAGATATTTAGAAAGTAAACTCACTCTCCCTCATGATTACAATTTTGAGAGCTGGTTTTAGAGCTTAATTTGAACCTGTTCTACAAAACGTCCATTCTACCAAAAGTCTGTACTATCAAAAGTCCGTTCTACCAAACGTCTGTTCTACCAAACGTCTGTTCTACCAAACGTCCGTTCTACCAAACGTCCGTGTCCCGTTGAACATTATAATAATAATTGGATTTGTTATGATAACTTTATTCATCCCGTATTCGAGAAATTACATTGTGGCAGTAGCAAGAGGGTGATTAAACAGAACAGCAAAGGAAAAGCACAAAGTACAAAGCAAATCAAAGTAAATAAAATCATCAAAACATTAAGACATAAAAGCAGAAAAAACACAAAACGAGCAAGAGTGGACGGAGCTACCGCGGCCGCCGGCTGCCGCTTAAACAGCGCCATTTTGGTTACGGTAGCTAAATCGGACTCCAAAAGACGTTGCAAAGTTGGACAAAAAATGTAACCACACACAGGAAGTGTTCCACGAGATGGAGAACTTCTGCAGACTGTGACCAAGGTGGATAATGTGCAGAGTCGCTCTTCCAAGCTTATCCGCACAGTTCCTCAGTAGTCTGAAGCTGAAGAAAAGAGCAGCAGGGCAGAACTCCTCGACTCCATTGCTGGTAAGCGCCGACAGCTCTTCCATCCTATCCCACGATGGAATGGTTGGTCTGAAGCATTGCCTCTTCTCCCGGCACTTTTGTCCAGCTCCGAAACTCCGGCGGCACCGAGGTGTTGCTCCTTCTGCTGCGTATTGTAACAGCTAGTCCCATATGTGTGACAGTGTAGGCATGGCTGGCTGGTTCCAAAAATTAAGTAGCCAAACTAAGCCAGGCTAACAGAACAAGGAAAGTTGTAAAAACATTAAAGTAAAAAGTATAAAGTACAAAGTAAAGTAAAAAGGAATGTATTAAGAAATATTAAAATGTAATTAAAAAAAGATAGAAGGGCTGTAAAACATGAAAAACATAAGAGTGTACAGAGCTACTCCCACCGGCTCCCGCTTGAACCGCGTCATCTTAGATAAAAATAATAATATTAATAATCAGACATAGGCTTTGTCATCATCATTGACTCGTCAAAAGCCTAATTGTTATCATACCCAGCTGCATATGACGAAATTGGTGGTGCTTCTCCACAAAGTGCGCTTTCCCGGCAAAAGGCCAAAATATAAAATATAAGAATCACATCCTGCTAAGGTAAATAATAGAACAATTCCTAAATTACCTAATCTATGATATAATTACTATCCACGGAGATCCCGGTGGTTCATTTCAGACTCGTTGTCAATCTGCTGTGATGGACACATCGCGTAAAGACATCACATGAAGTTATAAAGTTATTCAACCCAAGCTTCCCCTGAGCACAACCAAATCCCGGCGACTGCAGAAAACGTTTGCTTAGCAGATGCCAGCAAACAACAGATCACTTACCTCCTCACTGTCTCCTCACTTACCTTAGCGTCTGCCAGAGGGCAACAGCTGGAACAGCTTGTGACCAGGCTGGTATTCCCAGGTACTCGGTCAGGGCCAGCAGCCTTCCTGGTGTTCACAGTTTGCATTACCTGTCTCACTTCATGTTCCCGAAGCTTCAGTGTACTGCTGCAGGGTGGTGGTGGATCTGTTGAGACTGGGTATGATTTGTTAGTCTCAAAGCGGGCAAAGAAACGGTTCAGTTCCTGTGCTAGTGAGGCATCTGCGTTAACAGACACATTATTGTCATTGTAATTGGTAATGTGTCGTATTCCGTGCCACATCTTCTTGCACCGTTTTTCTATAGGCACAAAATCATTCATTTAAAATACATTCACTACAATTTTTTTTAATTTTTTTTTAATTTAAAAAAAAAAAATGTTGTGATTTTATTTTCATCATAGTTTATTACTATATTAGCTATTCAATCATCTTCCATACCGCCCATACTCGAAAGGGTTGTGGGGGTTGCCGCAGCCTAACCCAGCTGTCTTCGGGCGAAAGGTAGACTACACCCTAGACCAGGGGTTGGGAACCTATTTGACGAAGAGAGCCATAAACAATTCATATTTTTTAATGTTATTCCTTGAGAGCCATTCTCCAAATTTAAAAGTCAAAATACATTTAAATGTGTGCCTATGACTTTGGTAATTTCACCACAAAAACTACTTTTCACATTCTTATGCAGTTGCTAACAAATGACAGTATGCATTCCAGAAGAGTCTAATGCGAAGAAAATGAAGATTAAAGCAGCTCTAGATGTAGTATCTGGTTTTCATATTTTAGTTCACAAGTTAGCGGAGAGCCAGATCCACCCATCAAAAGAGCCACATGAGGCTCCCGAGCCATAGGTTCCCTAACCCTGCCCTAGACTGTTTGCCAGTCAGTCGCAGCGCAGAGCACACAGAGAGACAAACGACCATCCACACTGCGAATCATACCGCCACCAGCCGGAATTGAGACCGCGCCTGCCCGCACCGTAGTCAGGCAAGTGAACCTCTACACCACGAGGCAGCTCTAATTATTCATTATTAAATATAATTTAATATATTATTGTGTCACAATAAATGACATGCGCGGCCAGTCGGCTGATTGGTTAGCACGTCGGCCTCACAGCTCTGGGGTCCTGAGTTCAAATCTAGGTCGGCCCTCCTGTGCCTGCGTGGGTTTTCTCCGGGTACTCCGAAATTCTTCTCCCACATTCCAAACACATGCATGGTAGGAAGATTGGACACTCTAAAAATTGCCCCTAGGTATGAGTGTGGGTGTGAATGGTTGTTCTTCTCTTTGTGCCCTGCAATTGGCTGGCCACCACATCAGGGTGTCCTCTGCTTCTGGAACGAAGTCAGTGGGGAAAGGCTCCAGCACTCCCCATGAGGATAAAGCAGTATCACTAAATGAGATGAGATGAGTAAATGAATGAATGAATGAATAAATCCCAACACAGCTAACAAACTATCTTCATCAATGCAATGCTAACAATATTGCTCTGTGTCCAGTCTACTGTCAGAACTTTGCTCCAAACTTCAAGGAGAGTGAGATGAACGTGATCGCAGCGGATATGTGCACCAACGCACGTAGGGTTCGCAAGCGATGGCTACCCAAGATACGATCCTTGCTGCCGCCTTGCAGCGAGGTTTCTGGAGAGGGGGTCACATCGGAAAACACCGTGCATCGGCTCCGCGGCACATCTACACGTGCCCGGAGAGTTTGTGACATCAGGACCGGCACCTCCTTGCTGACCATCTTGGATGCTGACCGATAAGCTTCGCCTGTCCGACTTCTTGTCAGTCCTGCTGTTCTATTAGAATTCTTGTGGAGAATGTGTTAATCTAGTTGAAAAATGAGTCAGATGAAGAAAAAAATAAATCAAAATAATTTCTCTCTCTCTCTCTCTCGCTCTCTCTCGCTCTCTCGCACTCTCTCTCGCTCTCTCTCGCTCTCTCTCGCCTTCTCTCGCTCTCTCTCTCACTCTCTCTCTCTCTTTTTGTTGATGCAAAGATCGGTCTGGGCAAAAAAATGCATTTACTGACGCGTGCAGCATAAGCGAAACATTGTTGCATGACAAAATGTGGCCTGTCCGCAGCATACCAGAGCTCCTACTAGTTCCAACTTTAGCATCCTTTAGCTTGGCAAGCTACTACCTTGCAGCACTTAACTTAAAGTTTTGGCTAACCAGCTCAACAATAATACTGTTAGCTTGACTGACTGAAGTAGCTATGCATTCTCCACATTATCTCCCAGTTTCTGTTAATAGTTTCCAGTGTCCAACTTGGCGTCCAGCTAAAAACGTTCCCTATATCTTCTGTACTCCATTCAAGCCACATATCTTTCTTCTCGTGGCTTCAGAGACAATTTAATGCTGTTCACAGTTATGTAACCACTTTGTGTATCTTAAAGCCTGCTTGTCAAATCTGTCTGGACAAGTTCAAGCTAATGTATATATTCTATTCAAAATGAACCAAGTTCTCAACATCTATTGTTTGAAATACCCAAGGGGATTCTAGAGAAAATAAATGTAGTAAAGTACAATACGGTAGAATATATTGCTGAGGAGAGACTGAGAATCAGGGTGGTACATGCCTGTCCACTGGAGCTTTATTGCAAGAACATCACTTTGACATCTGACCCCAGCTTATATCTTCTTTCCAGCAGGCAAAAGTGTGCATTAATTTGAATATCAGTGGGCGTGTTTCAGTTTAGAAGAAACTTCCATCTCGGGAGTTGTTTCCTAACCTCCTAACTACCAGTAGTTTAAATTCATCTTCTGTAGAGGACATTTGTAAAAATAAATATGCCCCCCTCCCTCCAGTGCATTTAATCACATTAACTGTGCTCGATAGAGGACATTCAGACCTTTCCAATGATACCAAATTTCTTTTACAGTACTATTCCAATTACTTCACATAGATTGGGGAATTTAAAAGTAAATGTGATTGGACAATATTTTTTCTCCTGGTAGTCACGGGGCTATGGCTAGGTAGTCTTGGCAATTAAACCGTTCTCCCCCACTCAGGGGCTTGAGAACAACGGCACGATACCAGCCCCAGGCAAAACTTGGGAACGTCTATTGCAACTTGTAGAAAAACACCTATTTTGAAAAGAAAAAACAAGGACCAAGTAAGGAAGTAAAACCTAAGTGTGATTACAAACAAAATTTGAGTGACATGACAAACAAGATACTTGATCAATGTGAGTAAAATCCAAAGCAGAAGTGATGAACACGTGGCTCTCGAGTCGTATGATATAATTGTGTGTTTTTGTGTGTCGTTCTGTTTTGGCAGGTCACTGTGGGGTGTGATTCTAACAGTTTATTTTTCTTTATCCTTGTGTCTGACATGTTTGCCACTCTGGGTCAAAAGGGTCATAGTCTGGTGAGAGTCTACATTTGAATACATAACACTATCAAAATGACTAACTTGGCTACAAATGCATCATGATCAAAAGTTCATTTTGCCTGGAATGCATTCCTTAGAGAACGTTTCACTACCTGACTGCTCTGTTGTATGATGCCGCCTCAAGTTTAACTTCATTATAATATTAACAAATTATGTTTCATTGCTTTTATGAAATTAAAGAACAGCAATAAAGAAATCAGATTTTTTACGTCATTTTTATTTTGAGCATTTGACAAAATAACAACAAACTGGAACATGTATAACGTTCCATTTCACCATCTGTGAACGGTAGTGGTGGAGTTAATACAATTGTTAGGTCTTTGGGGAGATGTCGGGGCGAGGATACGAGGAATATGACTCAACCTCAGGGAAGTTGGCGAGGACGAGAGAAGTAGTGCTCATAACAAAACTTTAATGCCATAAAACCTCAATTTCAACGGCATGATGTTCTATTTTTCAAACTCACCCCCGTAGTGCCGTACAATTAGAGGGTGCCGCTCTATTTTTCAACTAGCTGGTTAGAATTTTGAGATACGGTAAATTTTATGGATGAAAAGAGAAACCAGGTAACATATACATATTTATTTAACAAAAGGCACAAATACAAGGAGATTACTGGTAAGCAGCGGCGGTCCGTGCATTTTCTGGCGACGCCTTCAATTCAACCCTCAAAAACTATTTTATAGCTATAAAACCTCTACTGCATCTACAGCTAGGACACAAAAAATAATCAATAATAAACTCATACAATTCAAAAATTATTTAGGAATATAGCCATATTTTACTCAACAAAAAATCTTTTTAACTGTACACAATATCCATCCTCCTTTATTTCTTCCTTCTTTTCTATCACCATTGAAGCTAATGCTGAAATTCGAGCCTGTCCTGTTGTATTTCTGGCATACGTTTTTATTCGATTTAGTGCTGAAAATGTTTGTTGCCGGTTGTGACTGATTTGCTTGCTTTGGAGTTGTCTAACCTTTTTTAACAATCTTGAAAGGTCCGTCTTGAAAATGGCTTTAAATCAACACAACAATATATTGGCTTGTGCAGCTCGCTCCAGATACAGTTTGGTAGCTTTGGACATCAAAAGTTGGTGAAAGCGATGACGTATCCCTACGCTTGCGACAAGGCATTGTGGTGTTGTCAACTCGAAATCTGATTGGTTAAAGCACCAGTATTATCGGCGCTTGTTTAATGCAGCAGAGCCCGCCGAACTGATTGTGAAGGCCTTGAGGAAGATTTCTGACCCTGGCAACAAATAATGGCTGAAATGTAAATGGTTAAATGCTTCAATATGAAAACACACATCTGGAAGCATTGCAACCAGGGGGGGAAGCAATGAAAGGAAGCTAAAAGACAATTTTGAATTATTTCATAAGTACTGATGGACAAAATATAATATATGATTCAGATATTTCTTTCAGCGTCGAGTGTCTCAGTCAGTTCACATTCAACGTCGCCAGCATTGGCTCGCGCTTGCTGGAGAAGTTGCAAACAAGTCTGAATCGGGCTGTCTGATCTGAACTAATGGATCTGGCAATCCTTCGAGCCGTCGAAAGCGCTTGGTGCTTGCATGTTGCCCAATTTGGTGTAGCTCTTCTCGCCGTGCAACATCCAGTTCTCGTGGAACTGTAGGACTTTGGCCTTGAAAGGGGCGTTCCCGTAGACCTCGGGAGCCAGTATATATTTGGTGCAGAATCCTGGAATCACGACCACACAAATATGGAGCTACTTCAAATGCCTCTTGGTGGCATCGCTAATGTGACAACGGTATGAATCCCAGGCCAGGAGGCGCTCGCCGTCTGACCACCTTCTCAGGTTGAGAAAAAATGATTTCACCAGCATGCTGCTGTATTTTTCAAACTTTTCCCGTAGTGACTGTTGTTGCTGTTCAGATAGATGGTGCGTTTCAATTCGAGGGTGCCATTCTATTTTTCAATTCATCCACTATGGTGGCGTTTTATTAGAAGTGCCGTTCAAATAGATGTTTTACGGTAACTTAGGCAGGATCTTGGAAAACAACCAAGACTTAGAAATCAAATCACAAAACCAAACCGGACCAGGGAAAACACGGGGAATCGAGGAACGAGGTAGCGCAGACACATGGCAAGGGAAATAAGGCAGATGATCCGAAAAATTACATAATAATCAGCGGGGTTTAAATAGACAAAAAAGGAACAGATTTTAAATGACTTGCAGCTGCGCAATGGCAAGACAGTAGGAACAAACAAGAGTAGGGGAACGAATATCAGAACCCAAGGAGAAAGCAATGGAAACCAATAACAACCTAATCTTAACAACATTCCACTTCTAAAATCTATTTTTGCGCTCCTGTAATTTGTCCAGAAGTAATGCAATTGCGCTTTTTCTCTATTTCCCAACTGGGTACCTGGCTGCAGATGTAGCACAGTAATACTTTGAGATATGACCTCAATTTACTCGTATCTCAAATCAATTTTTCCAATAGAAAATAAATACGAAAAAACTAAATGCAAATAAATCCGTTCCCACCCTCTGAAAAAACACCAAAATCAGAATATTGCAATGGAAAAACTTATTTTTATTTGTTGTAATTCACCACCTACTCACAAAGTAACAAATACCTATTTAATGGTTATGATCTTTAATACTAAAATGTGACATTACTTTGTGCAGACTTACTGTGGGGTGAGTGGACGAGAGAGAAAGGACAGAAGACTTGACGGACGGCAACGCGCCCGAGACATTTAAATTGAACTTAAATGAATTTAGATTACTATACACACACACTTAAACATGTTTTACATTACACTAAACTTAGGCCTTCTTGTGTGATAACCGAACCAATGGTTTTAATGTATTTCACGCCGGCTCTCGAGTCGGAAAATGTTGCTTCTCCATCCCTCAGGACCGAATGTATCCCAGTTCATTTTTTTAAATTATCGTACCAACCACGACTCGCTTCAAAGGGTTCAGCAAGTGTCGGAGACTCGCCATTTTGAGATGCTTAATTTGCTTTCAAGTCCATGAAGATTCTGCTGTCTATTTCGCAGTTTATCGACTCGGTCCCGCTAATTGTTTATCTTTTATTCACATTAAAAGAAGGCTCTCCATCTCGTTATGAATGTCAGTGCGCATCTTGAAAATGATGGTTAGTCCTTTGGAAGGCTTGATACCCTTTAATGCAACGTTTTGTGTAGGATGGTGTATATTTTTGAGCTACTCCTCTCATATTGGCAAGCCAGCTCAGTCACGATCTTGTTGTTCTAAATGAATGTTGTTATCTGTAACTTTTTATTCTAAATGAATGTTATTATCTGTAACTTGTCATTCTAAATGAATGCCATTACATGTAACTTGTTATTCTAAATGAATGTTCTCAGTAACGGGCCGTATATGGCCCGCGGGCCGAGGTTGAAAAATTGTACGCACACACGACCGGGGGCCGGGCGAGCGCGTCGGCAAAATGTCTTTCGGCTAGATAGTCGGTCAGCCAATTAGTTGTTCGGCTAATTCTACGTTCGGCCAGATGCCCCTTTGGCGAGTTGGCCTTCGGCCAGATGTCAGTCGGCTAAATGTCTTTCAGCAAGTAGATCGGCCACGTAATTTAGCATGGAAAAAATTGTAGCCAGCTTCCGGTGAGAGAGACTTTGAAACAGCAGCTTCGGCTGTACATTAAGAACTCGTTGCCATGGATGATACTATGTCGCTTGGAAACTCCATGGGGCTGGATTAACGAAGCAGATGTGACTTACTTAATCGCCGAGCACCACAAAGAACTCATGACAGGATTTAATCGAGCTCAAGGAGAGTGATCATTTGTTGCCGGAACTCAGTAGCGAGGAGGCGGTAGAAGAGGCGGGGCCCCTGGCTACAAAGGATATCAAAGACATGCTCGCACAGTGGCAAGAGTTTTTGGATTTTGTAGAATAGAGGCACAGTGACAAGCTGGCAAGTGGCCGCGCGTTGTCGTATTGTGAAGACATTTGTGCGCATCACTTTTGAAATATTTAAAAGGGGAGGCAAAAACAAAAAACCCTCGATGCGTTCCTTTTAAAAACTCCTGCTGAACGTCCGGGTGGAGTCAACCCGGAGAACAAAGGTAAAAAAAAGGTAAACAAAATTAGAATTCAGTTTTGTGCAAAGTTACATTAAACATGTGTTTGAGTGTCTGTATATATTAATCCAAGTTAGGATCAGAAATCTGCCTCAAGGCCTTCACAACCAGTTCTGCAGGCTCTGCTGCATTAAACTAGCTTTGTTTTGCTTTAATCAGATTTTGAGTTGGCAACACCACAATGCTTTCTCGCAGGAATAGGTATATGTCATTGCCTTCTCGGTGGCGTAAGGATACGTCATTGCTTTCATCAATGATGATTGGCTAGATGATTGGCTAGAGTGAGCCAGCCTAAGCTAGCAAATTCCACCTACGATGGCCGACACAGGAAAACAAGTGGATTTAGCCATTTCCAGATGGACTTTTCCAGAAAAAAATGGACATCATTAAGAAAGCGCGGTCAACTCTGGAACTGGCAACCCTGTTACAGCCGGGAAAAGGGTGTATGCGCCACATTCAGCTCGCCAACTACAACCGCTACACCTGGCTCATGGGCTCTGAGAATCAATGCAAATTGTATTGCTGGGAGTGCTCGTTATATGCCACCGATCGACATGGTGTTTGGAGCAACACTGAATTTACACATTTGACTTGTTTAACCAAAACAGCAACGAGACACCAAAGCTCTGCCGGACACTTACAAGCAACGGTGCGCTCCAAGACTTTTGGAGAATCCCGAGTGGAGGTACAATTCAACGAGCGAGTGTGCAGGGAAATGGAGCGCCAAACGAATAAAGGTAAAGAAAATAGGGAAATCTTAAAAAGTTTGATAGACTGCATCATTTTTTTGGGCAAGCAGGAACTTTCATTTCGGGGATACGATGAAAGCGCTGCCTCCCCAAACAAAGGAAATTATGTGGAAGTTCTTTCTTTCATTGCTGAGAATAACACAAATTTACATTACCATCTGTCCACTAATAAAATGTTTAGTAGCACGCCTGGGAAAATACAAAACGACCGGATCACTGCTATTTCTGAAGTGATAGAGGAAGAGATCAGAAGCGAAATAAAAAAAAAAAAAACAGTTTGTCTCTGTAATGGTGGATGAGACAAAAGACGCGAGTAATGCAGCCGCAGCTCGCACTGGCTCTGCGTTACGTCACGGGCAATTGTGTCGAGGAGCGCTTTGTCAGATTTGAAATTGTTACTAGTGGGAAGCGAGCCGATGACATTGCAGGTCTCATCATTCAATTTTTTGGTGGAAAATGAATGTCTGGGTAAAGTTGTGGCACAGTGTTATGACGGAGCAGCGGTCATATCTTCTGGATTAAATGGGGTGCAGGCTAAAGTTAAGGAGAGAGCACCGTTAACTTTATTTATACACTGCTTTGCCCATCGTATCAATTTAGTGCTGACTCAGGGGCCCTCATTGTGATGTATGCCAGGGATGGTTTTGCAGGAAAATCTCCCATTGATCTCCTTGACTTGCTTCAGCAAAAAAAAAATCTGAATGAGAGGATGGGGCAGTTGTACACATTAGTGTGTTTGGCAATGACCATCCCCGTGTCCACTGCTTCTGTCGAACGGACATTTTCAGCCCTAAATAGAATCAAAACTTATGCTAGAAATACAACAGGACAGACTAGACTTTCAGCATTAGCTTTAGCAATAGAAAAGAACTTGTATATTGACCTGAAACGCATGTGTAATCTGTACGACAGAGTAATTGAAATCTTCTTGAGGAAAGAAAGGAGGATGGATTTTGTATAGAAATAAAAATAATTTTGTCGAGCAAAATGTGTCTATTTTCTGAAATAATATATACATTTTTGAGGTTATTATTGATTACTTTTGTGTCGCAGCTGTAGCTGGAGTAAAGGTTTTATAGACATAAAATACTTATTGAGGGTTGGATTGATTCACACGTGGCACTACTGAAATGTACGGCCCAGCACGTGGCACTACTGAAATGTACGGCCCAGCACTGCTATTAAACCACTAATTATGTGTTACTTTATTAATAGATGGCAAATTAGAAGAAATAAAACATTTTTTTCCAATCCAATATCCTGTTTTAGATTGTTTGGCCTCACTATGTAAATTAGAAAGTTGGAGTTTTAACAGGGCAGAGAAATAAATTTGTGATTCGGCCTTTTCTTTGAACCTTTCTTCATCATACATCATACAATGGTGAGTCAGGTGACGTTTAAATCCAGGTTTGTCACATGTCAACAAATCGGGGTCCTTCTTCAACCCCTTTTTCACAGGTTCCGGAAGACCCTTGAGAACAGCTGTTCTGAACAAGGTTTCACTCTCAAAAATGACAAATGGGCGGTGGCCGGTGCGTTCTATCCAGTCTTCAACACACTGTTCATAGTATATGTATGGGAACGCGGTTGGGAACAATTCATGAGGTCTTGGGAAGGCATTTTTATTTGCCCTAAACAATGCGTCCATCTGGGTCAAAGGAGTTTCATGGGGGTGTCTCGTTGTTACAGCCTCTTCCTCTATCATTTGTACATGATGTTGAGTGCAGGAAGCTGACAATGCGTGATCAATCAAACAGTGGCGATATAAAGCCCCATGCTTCACAGCAATGATCAATCTGTAACACGTGTGTTCACGATCAAAAGATGTCCCAGTCTTTAGTATACATTTCATAAGTTATGCTGTTTAATTGCTGTAAAGGGCACAGTTATATAGCGACACTTAAAATATTAAGCCTGACAAACAAGGGTGTTGTTAGTTTAATTCTATTAGGATATATAAATGTATTCATTTGTTTTTTGAATATTAATTGATGTGAATATAACTATTACAGAGAACGAGAGAACTGTTTTCCTGTGAAGAAACCAACGTGTTTCGTCTTTTGTATTTTTTCTCTATTTTTAGTTACACCATTTTGTTTGTATCATTCTACTGTCTTGGAATCAAGTCTATCTTCTTATGTTCACTGGTGAGAAGTAAGGAATTTGCATGTTGGAGGAAGCCAGTTGGACTGTTTATTAGAGTATAAAAAGTATGGCAACTTCGACAATTTACAAGAATGGGAGGATTGTTTTGATTTGGTCTATGTTTAGTTAATGTGTGTAATTGCAGAAAAGAAAAAAACAAATATAGTTCTCAATCTTAACAAGGAAGCAATGATCATAATAGAACAGCTAATATGCTTGTTTCTGACTGATTAGGCATTTCGATTTTCACAATCTATAGTGATGGAATAAATAACATTATTGTGAATTATGTTTATTGGTGTATTTAAATCATTTGAATTGAGAAACATGGAAATTTCATTAAAGTGAACAAACACATTATTCACCAAAATTTTAAATGTTATGTAGTTTGTTATCATAGGTGTTACAAAAGCCAAACAGATGAATGAATGTACTTTGTTATTGTGTAATCAATATGGCCAAAATTACATATTACTGTTTTTTCTTTGTAATAATGATTTGTTACATTGCATGTTGTAGAAATTTGAAGACAGCTGCTGTTTGGAGATCTCCAGGTAGTATGATCTTGAGTATTATGAAATTGGCTGACTAAATTCAGCTGAATTTAATGTGCTTTGAACTTTACCTCCTGGGGTTTCTCCTGAGCAATTAACAACTGTTGGATGTGAATAGAGGACGGAAAGCTAAACATGATGGATTCGAAGTATGAAAAGCTGGGATTGTACCACCCGAATGGGTTCAGATCCACATCCGGGTGTGGGCGATAGAGGATTAAAAAATTTGGATGATACAGTCAGAGCTTTACTCTCACCGTGCCGTAACCTTGGCCTAAACATGCAGGCCTTTTGGTGGGGTGAGAGTCATTAAAGCGGAGAAAACAACAATTTTATCTCAGAAGATTACAATCAAACCCCTTTGAAATTGGGTAGACCATTGGACAACAAAAAAAGAAAATATTCTGCCTGGAGAATTTTAAACAAGCAAAGGTATTAATAACAAATAAATCTATTGAGAATTAAATTGAATGGCAAGAAAATATATAATTAGTGTGCAATTAATAGATTAGTATGTTTAATTTCATTTTTTTTGTATGTGACGATATTACATGACTACAGAGTCTGCATTTTAATAATTTGTTAGCTTTTATTCTAAAGGCTCTGAGGAATGGAAGATCTTTGTGTTTTTATTTCACAGATATGCGTGCGTCTGATAAACAGTTTTCCTCAACCTAATTCTGGAGTCTCTTTATCCCGGTTTAATTCTTCCAATATTTAAATTGGGCTTTAAAGTACTGTTTATCCCATTGTAAATGCTCTATGCTGTTGAATTCTATCATAGGCACTATTCATTACTGATTTATACAAAATTAGTATTGCTGTTGACAATATTGCAAAATGGAATAATTTGAGTTTCTTTAATGGCTTCTTCTTTTACTTTTTTTTATTATTCTTGTTATTACTTTGTTGCTGTATCGTTCCATGTGTGAAAGCTATGATTAGGAGCTTTATTTTTTGTATTAATACCTCAAATGCTTGTGGTACTCAATTGCTTGTCATGTATGATCCTGCCATTCAGTGTTCTCCTTCCAGCTCTCCTTCACAGGGCTGTTTTAATGCTGTTCTTATGGAAGATTATGAAATAATGTCTGTGACTCATGATTAATTTGCTTTGAATGTGGACATTTATTGCTGATGGACCTTTTCATGAAGAGCTTCAGTTGCTGAGTATTTAGTTGAAGATTTGATTTCTATATTTTCTTTCTGGTATTTGGTTACCATAATGAAGTAGTGTGTAAAGTGTTTTTTTTTCTTTTGTGTGTGCGTCAAAATTGTGGAAGTTATAAATTAGTTGTAATAAAAGTTAACATAAAGATTTTCATTTTCATGAACACTGTGCCTGCCTTTATTTGATCATTAGGGGTTGTCTCGCATTCTTCACAGTAATTTGTAAACACAGTACATGGCTCTTTGGTTTGCAGTATAAACAATTGAGCTTTGTTCTGACAATTGTAAAAGCTGTTCAAAGAAAAACAATCCTGTTGTTATACTTAAAAGGGAATTGTCATATATTGAGATCTTTACCTCTACGTTCGTACCTCTATGTTCGAACCATGTTCCTTTGTAACTGAAAGCCAGCCACTAATATTCAAATTAACGCCCACTTTGGGTGGAGATAAAGAAAGCTTTTAAAAATGGAGTTAGAGGACGACTGTCTCGTCTTTTCCATTGCTATTAAAGAGAATTGACTATGGAAGCTTCAAGAATGTCTTGCCTATATTTCGTCACTTTCCTCACCAAATCACCAAAGTGGTTGAAGGCGTACCAATCGCTGCATCTAAGGACCTCATCTTTGTAGGCCGTCCCCTGTGAGCTTCCCCACCACCATTGTATCGTCCGCAAATTTCACAATGATGATCTCAGTGTGGGTGGCCTGGTGACTGAGTAGTTAGCGCATCGGCCTCACAGTGGGGGAAATGTGTTCAAATCCAGGTCGGTCTACCTGTGTGGAGTTTGCATGTTCTCCATGGGCCTTCATGGGTTTTCTACAGGTACTCCAGTTACCTCTCACATTCCAAAGACCTGGCTCGTAGGCTTATTGGACATTCTGAATTGCCCCTAGGTACGGGTGTGAGCGTGAATGGTTGTTTGTCTCCTTGGCTGGCCACTAATTCAGGGTGTCCCTAGCCTCTGGCCCGAAGTCAGCCTGGATATGCTTCAGCACACCCTGTAACCCTAGTGAGGATAAAGCGATTCACAAAATGAGATAAGGTGAGATGTTCTCATGGTGCATGGGTCTGCAGTCGTGCTTGTAGAGCGAGTAGAATAGTGCACTCAGCAGCCAGCCTTGGGGCAACCCGGTGCTGAGTATGTAGTACAGCGGTGGCCAACTCCGGTCCTCGAGAGCCCCTATCCACCGTTTCCCTCCTCTACCACACCCAAATCAAATGATCAACTCATCAGTAAGCTGTTCTGAGGCTTCGATCCCGATTATTTGATTCCGATGTGTTGTTGGAGGGAGACATGGAAATAGGGGCTCTCGAGTACCAGAGTTGTCCAGCCCTATTGTAGTATGTGGTATGTAGTTCAGTGTTTCAAGTCGGCTTCTATAACTCACAACAAGTATATTCTACGATCAAGAAAACACGTTTGCCGTAGCGAGCCTCAAGTATCCCCGGGGTAATGTTAAAGTTCCAAAGTATAAAAATCAATGCCCTTCAATAGCTTGTAACCCAATTGAACGTGACACCTGCTCCTCCTTCGACTTGCCATCAAAACGCGTGCTCACGCGGCGTGCCGACCGACTCGCTGGCCCGGAATGTGGTCCTCAGCGAGGAGCGTGTCACGTGACGCATCGAGACGGCCTCGTAAGCGATGCTCGTCAACACATTTATTTTTAGTCGACATGATATTCACCATTACCTGTTCACTATTTTGTACACGGATGTGTTACATCGTTCAAGCGTATCAGAAAGTGCGTGTGCCTTGGTATCGCTTGATTAAAGCTGAAGAATCAACGCGAGGAGGCTCGTGCGCGCTCGCGTCGGTTGCTTCCGCGGCCGCGCGCTCTGTCATCGTCTCGGGAGCGCGCGAACGCGGACATCAAGGACGATCAAGGCGCATCCTTTTATTCTGGCTTTGGGCGGTGCTGATTCTGGTCAGGTCATCGTCCCGACAGTAGGAACGACGTTCGTGAATGAGTGAGTGAGTGAGTGAGTACGTGCGTGCGTGCATGAGTGTTGACGTCGTCGCGGGAATCAACAGGACGAAGCCCGCACACAAAAAAGAGGACTACAGTCAACATGTCTCCTGCTGCGTGAAAAGCGCTTGTGGACAGAAGGGAAGCGAACCCACCAGGCAAGGGTCGATTTGACAAAGCGAACAGTAAGTGTTGATCCGATGATCTTGGTGACATCACCAAGAGTGTCCAATGCCCGGGTTCGTGATGTCATTATATCCATCAAGTGTGTACTTTTTAAGCTACGTGGGGTTGTGTGTACTTGCGCAATGTGTAAATGGATTGCTTTTTGTGTTCATAAACTGACTGTTAGTCAGGGATGGAAAGTAACGAATTATATTTACTTTTTGGTGTAACGTTATTTTTACAATATTATCATTAATTGCACTGTTCGTAAAGACTTGCTGTTCCATAACACATAACTTTTAACTACATTTTTTTTACTACACCCTTTATCCAGAGCACATGTTTATTTTTGTCATTTAAAGAAGCGGAATATTTTTTCTACATTTAACCAGTGGCATCATTCATTCATTCATCTTCCCTACCGCGGGGTTTGCTGGAGCCTAGCTCAGTTGACTTTGGGCGAAAGGGAGACTACACCCTAGACAGGTTGCCAGTGAGCCGTGGGGCACACATACATACCTTCCTGCTCACAATCCTACCGCCTTCAGTGGGAATCGATCTCACAGCTACCCACTCGGTCGCCGGATAGCCTTACAGCTCTGGGTTCAAGGGTTCCATCCCAGGTTGGCCCAGACTGTGTGGATTTTGCATGTGAATGTTAATGGTTGTTTGTCTCCTTGTGCCCTGGAATTGGCTGTCCACTGATTCAGCGTGTCCTCGGCCTGGTGCCTTTAGTTAGTTGGGATAGGCTCCAGCACCTTGCGACTCCTTGGTAAACGCTACAGAAAATGAATGAATGAATGTCTGTCAACAACAATTTCTAATTATAACTGTCGTATTTTTGCCAATTGCGCACTACTCTCTTCTTCTCTGTGCAGCAGCAATCATATGGCACAAAATGGACGACTTGGAACTTCAGCTTGCGACCAACAGCTTTGTCAGGAACTGCAACGTTATTTTCATGGAAACGTGGCTACACCCGCAAATCCCAGACGTCGCGAAATCGCTAGCTAGCCGGACACTATTCTGAAATGATTGTTTGAATTATCAGGGAAATGCAAGGGAATGGGGGCATTTTGCGTGTACATACACAACGAATGGTGCTGCAACAGTAGCATCATTAACACTCACTGCTCCCCGGATTTAGCGCTCTTGGCACTACTGTGCAGGCCCTTCTATCTACCTAGGGAGCTAACGACGATCGTCATTGCAATGACTGTTTACATTCCACCGGATGCTAACGTTAGCACAGCACTTAGCCTCCTGCTAGTGACCATAAACAAACAGCTGCTTAACCACCCCGATGGAGTCTTTTCAACAAAGCATGTTTAAAGACTGTTCTGCCGAAGTTTATCCAGTACGTGAAGTGTCACACCAGAGAAGATAACTCTCTAGACCATGTTTATACTAAGATCAAACATGCTTATAGAGCCACACCCCTTCCTCACCTTGCTGGATCAGACCATCTCTGCCTGTCCCTCACCTCCGCACACACCCCACTCCAGAGGCTAACAGGGCCACAAATAATAAAAGATAATAAAAACATGGCCCGAGGATGCCCTTTCTCAGCTGCAGAACAGTTTTTCCCGCACCATTTGGGAACTTTTTGAACACCACAACCTCCAGGACTACACGGACACTACTTTCATGCATCAAAAACTGCACGGACAACGTCACTGTTGGATACAGGTTTTTCCTAACTGATAGGTTCATAAATAATTACCCTTCCGATGTAATTATCAATCACTGCAGGCAGACATTTTATTCAATTATTGACATTTAATTAAATAGATTGCATCATGGATAAGGACCTTAAGGGAAAATACAGCAAAGCAACAAGACTTCCCCTTGTCTTCAACAGTATCCTCTCGAACAGTAAATCGTGTACGGCTTTAAGGCCATGAATCAAAACAATTACAAGGTTGTTGATTAGTTTATAACGTGCAAGCAAAAAACAACATCTGTAACTATAATAACAATTACATAAAGAAGACCGAAGTGCGTCACGAGGTATGGCCACTATGTTGGAAATGGCAGATATCCGTCTTTGTTATTAGCCAGTGACCCTGGCTCCGTTGCAAAAGAAAATATCCGATCTCGAAGCCCGAGATTGGGTGAGTTGTTGGATAAACAATCCTTGAAAGAAGTCCACGTGAGAGAGAACCAGCCGATTGTTTATGACCTCGAGTAATTTCGGAAGAATGTTTTAACAAAGAAATGGATAACTACACATATATGTATAATAGTAATACAGAATAAACCCAACACTAACCAAAAACCCTGGATGACCAGTGAGACACAGGCACTCATCAAATGCCGTAACACTGCCTTCAGGTCAGGGGACAAGGGACAATACAGCGTTGCCAGAGCAGAGCTGAAGAGAGGAACTAAAAAGGCCAAGGCAGCATATACAAGGAAAATTTGATTAGCACTTTACAGGAAATAACCCAAAGAAGATGTGGCAGGGAATACGACATATTACCAATTACAATGACAATAATGTATCTGTTAACACAGATGCCTCACTAGCAGAGGAACTGAACCGTTTCTTTGAGCGCTTTGAGACTGACAAATTAGACCTAGTCTAAATACATTCACTGAGGACGCCATCGCCTTAGCTCTACACATAGCACCGAGCCACCTGGAGTACCACGGGAACTACGTGAGGATTCTCTTCATTGACTGTAGCTCAGCCTTCAACACTATAATACCGGACATTCTGGCTGACAAAATCTCCCACCTTGGACTATTCTCTTCCATCTGCTACTGGATTAGGAACTTAACCAACCGTCCACAAACTGTTCGACTTGGTCCCCATCTATCTTCCTCCATTACACTGAGCACTGGCTCCCCTCAAGGCTGTGTAGTGAGTCCTCTTCTGTACTCCCTGTACATATACAACTGTACACTGTACATGTGCCAATGATGTTCTTATGAGCAGCATCTGGCGTCTGCTGTCTGCTCGTATATCAAAATTTGTCTCGCATCTCAAGATTAATATTTGCCAGAAATTTTACTCGTATCTCGAATCGCTCGTATGTCGGGCCACTCGTATGTCAAGGTACCACTGTATATAAGATCGCGGTAGAAATGTTATGACTTTCCTGCTTGGCCTTTGGGCAAATAGAACAGGTGTCAAAATAGTGTTGCAGCACATCAGACCAACACAAATCCTGTGAACATTGGAAACGAGGCCCCGTACGTCTCACGTGTCAGCAACTAACTCTGTTTCACGTGAAATTCATAGTCTGGGGAGAGCCTGTCCCATTCGGGCTGTTGTTTTGACGATAGAACACCGACCGCCTCACCCAGTTGGAATGCAATAAAAAGTGGCATACGCGAGAACTCCAAAATATTTGTCATTTTCAGTCCTTTCAGATGACCTCTCTTTACCGGGTTTCCAAGTCGATCATCGAATTGCAGCCTAGGGCATCCTGGTGCCAAGGTACTCAGACGTTTGGTCGCCGGACGTTTGGTCGCGGGACGTTTGGTCGCCGAACGTTTGGTCGCCAGACGTTTGGTCGGCAGACGTTTGGTCGCCCGGACGTTTGGTCTCGGGACGTTTGTTCCCCCCTCTTTTGTTTGCCAGTCAAATGGTGACAGAGAGTAAGTACTGTTGAAAACAGCTCTCAACATAAGTTTAATATCTAAATATCTTCTGTTGATTCATGAGAGAGAGTTTAATATCTAAATACTGTTTAATATCAAAGTACTGTTGAAACCAGCTCCCAAAATTATAATCATGAGAGTTTAATATCTAAATATCTACTGTTGATTCATGAGAGAGTTTAATATCTAAATATCTACTGTTGATTCATGAGAGACAGTTTAATATCCAAGTACTGTTGAAACCAGCTCTCAAAATTATATTTACAAGAGTTTAATGTGTAAATTTAGATATTAAACTCTCTCTCTCATGAATCAACAGTAGATATTTAGATATTAAACGCTCTCTCATGAATCAACGGTAGACATTTAGATATTAAACTCTCTCATGAATCAACAGTAGATATTTAGATGTTAAATTCTCATGAATATAATTTTGAGAGCTGGTTTCAACAGCACTTAGATATTAAACAATACTTAGATATTAACCTCTCTCTCATGAATCAACAGTAGATATTTAGATATTAAACTCTTGTTGTGAGCTGTTTTCAACAGTACTTACTCTGTCACCATTTGACTGGCGACCAAAAGACTGGGGTCCAACGGGGACCTAACGTCCGCCGACCGAACGTCCGATGACCAAACGTCCGATGACCAAACGTCCGGGCGACCAAACGTCCGGGCGACCAAACGTCCGGGCGACCAAACGTCCGGGCGACCAAACGTCCGGGCTACCAAACGTCCGGGCGACCAAACGTCCGGCGACCAAACGTCCGGCGACCAAACGTCCGGCGACCAAACGTCCGGCGACCAAACGTCCGGCGACCAAACGTCCGGCGACCAAACGTCCGGCGACCAAACGTCCGGCGACCAAACGTCCGGCGACCAAACGTCCGGGCGACCAAACGTCCGGGCGACCAGACGTCCGGGCGACCAGACGTCCGGGCGACCAGACGTCCGGGCGACCAGACGTCCGGGCGACCAAACGTCCGGGCGACCAAACGTCCGGGCGACCAAACGTCCAGCGACCAAACGTCCGGCAACCGATTGGGTTCCGATCAGATGGATTGTTCTTCCCAATCACTCCCCTCCAGGTCTCACTGTCATTGCCCACGTGAGCATTGAAGTCCCCCAGCAAAACGAGGGAGTCCCCCAAAGGAGCACTCTCCAGCACCCCTTCCAAGGACTTAAAATGGGTGGGTACTCTGAACTGGTGTTTTGTGCATATGCACACACAACAGTCAGGTCCCATCCCCTCAACCAAAGATGAGGGATGCTGCCCTCTCATCCACCGGGGTAAACCCCAACATACAGGCAATAAGTACAGTGATTCTTCTACTTACGATCGTAATCCATTCCGAGACTGTGATCGTATGACAAGCATATCGTAACTCAAGCATATCGTAACTCAAGCGGACGTTTACCATTGAAATGAATTGAAAACAAATTAATTTGTTCCAACCCTCTGAAAATACACCAAAAACAGGATATTGGATTGGAAAAAAGGTTTTGATTTCTTCTAATTCGCCATATGTACAAAGTACAAAGTAGTATTGCCAAAGTAGTAAATAACGAGTGGTTTAATAGTAATAAAATGTGTTTATTAGATGCAAAATTAGATGCATTTCACAGAGGGGAGAGACAATGACACACACGGAGGCGGAGGTGGGGGCTGACTTAATCCACGGCAACAACGCACTCGTAAATGAACAAACATTTAATTTAACTTGGATAACTATATACAGACACTAAACTTTTAATATAACTTCACACAAAACTGAATTCTAATTTTGTTTTAATCTTTTTTTTACCTTAGTTATACGGGTTGACCCCACCGGGACGTTTTGCCGTAGTCTTCAAAACGAACGCATCAAGAGTTGATTGTTCTTGCCTCCCCTTCAAAATGTTTCGATAATGACGCACACAAATATCATCACAATACGCTTAATCCAAGCTTTAGAATTAGTGCACCACATCACTTGTAGGTTTTCCTTCTTGATGTGTCTCTTGAAGGCACGCGGGTTCTCTGCATTGTACACTAGTAGCAGCTTAATTTTACAGTCACCGCTTGCATTAGCACACAACGCTAGCGTTAAGCGGTCCTTCAAGGGTTTGTGTCCCGGTAATGCCTTCTCTTCCACGAAGAATGTCCACCTGGCCATCTTTTTCCAAAAAAGACCAGTTTCATTGCAGTTGAAAACTTGCTGGGGATGTAACTTCCCTTGGCAATAATCAGGGCAAATGTCTTGATGCGATTTTCCGCTTAAGGATGGTGGAAATGGTTGACGTATTCCTCTCGTATTGCCTCGTGAGCTCAGTAACACCTACCCTACTCTCATATTTTTAAATTATTTTGCGTTTCATGTCCATTGTCAATGGTCGCTTTTTCTTTGCAGAACTCTGCCGATCCATAGTGATATTGTTTACCTGGTATGTAAATTGAAAGCAACGCGGGAGGAAAAGTGGGCGGGTGCGAAAATGCAAAGTCCGCCCAGTGGTTGTAGCAATATTTTATGCACGAGAGAGATACAAAAAACATAGTGCAATGGCCACCTGGCTTGGTCGCATCACAAAATTTTGATCGTATCTCGAGCGAATTATTTGATAAAAATTTTCGTCGCAAGACAAGAATGTCATATGACGAGCGGTCATCACAAGGTTCGACTGTACTGTATTTTCACACCTATTTGATGTTGGGTTCCATAACATTGACCAATATCATCCTTGGCCTGATATATCGGGCCGATATATGGATTTTTTTTAGATAGACGATATAATCAGATTACAGTCATGTTAACTGTTGGGGTGATGATCGTTCTCATCAAGGTAGGCAGACGATGAATTGGGCAATAACAGTATAACTTATCTTAACTGTTTTGGTGACGATCTTTGTGAACTGATTTTGCACCACCTTTTGCCCATTGTTACAAAAGGAAGTAATAGAGAAAAACATTTCCATACAATATAGATAATGTGTTTGGCTATCTTTTCCTAAACAACTTCCTTTAAAAAGAAAAAATATATATTGACCCCAAATATCACCTTACAAAATAGACTTTAGACATCGGCATTCAGTTGATTTTTTTAAAATCTGCACCAACCTTTGAAAATCCTGTATCGCATGACCGTGGTAAATATTCAAGGTCTGAAATGTTTTGTGTAATATCAAACCAACAGTGGAGGTGCGCGCATCGCTGCTGCTGCTGGCGCTGCACTGTGGCGCGATGGCGCTGTGTGGTTGTGAGCCACGCGTGGTCCACGTGGGTGCCGTCCTGAGCCAGAAACGCTATGAGCAGGTGTTCCGCGACGCCGTGACCCATGCCAACGCTGCCTATGGCCGCGACCGTTTCAAGATGAATGCCATCGCCGTCACGCACAAGGCCAACGCCATCCAGATGGCACTCTCCGTCTGCGAGGACCTCATCTCCAACCAGGTGCTTAAATTGCAGCCAATTAAGAATTAATCACTCTTAACTCTGCAGTGATGCGACTCTACAGCTGATCCCAATTCCGATGGCTTTTACTGTCGATGGGTTATTTGCAAAATTTCAGTTGCTACCCAGATGTTGCAAATGATTTTTGTTTTGATTTTGAAATTGTCTCATCTCATCTCATTGTCTGAACCGCTTTATCCTCACTAGGGTTGCGGGGGGTGTTGGAGCATAGGGGGACACCCTGAATTGGTGGCCAGCCAACGGCAGGGCACAAGACAAACAACCATTCACGCTCACACTCATACCCAGGGGTAATTTAGAGTGTCCAATCATCCTACCATGCATGTCTTTGGAATGTGGGAGGATAGGGCAGTATCCAGATAAAACCCACGCAGGCCCGATGAGAACATGCATACTCCACACAGGTGGCTGGATTTGCACCCAGGACCGCCACTGTGAGGCCGACACAGTATAGGTTGCAGAATTTTTTATGTAAAATGAATATTTTATTAGAGCAGTACTTTATCTGGAAATTGCGTAATCTGTTCTACGGTCCTCAAAAACTACCAACTGAACCCTTTGAAAAGTATCAGTGTCCCACTTTTGTATGAAATATGTGTGAAACTGACAAAAATTGAATAAAATTATAAGAACGTGATTTATTAATGCAATTAAATGAATAACAAGCATGCAAAAACTTGTTCTAGTACAGTGCAGTAAGGAAGACGCTAATGTCCCTATGCATATTACCTCACATCTAAACAATTTCAAATTATGATTTAAAAAGAACTTAGCATTAAATACAACTCCAAAAGAGTAAAAGTCTTTCCATCTCACCATTCAGAACAAAAAGTCCATGCTATGAAGTGATCGCTTTTAATGCTTCATTCTGCTTCAATGGCGTAGCGATGCCCGCAATTGGGTAACGTCCAGTTGTATTGCTTTACAATAACCGTCAACCGTACGCCACTTTCTTCTCTTCTGTTATTAGATGAATAACAAGGCCTGCTTATTCATTTCATTCGCTCTAATAATTTCAAATAAAGAACTCTGACGACAAACGGCTGTCAAAATGTTCTTAGAGGCTCCAACAAAAAGTAAATCTGGTTGCAATGTTATCAGGACAATTTCAAAATAAAAACATACAGGAAATGCATGTACGTTCGGAGGGATTTCGTAACTTGGATCTTGTTTTCGTATGTTGGGGCGTAACCAAAAATTGTCATACCCAGAGGCATTCGTAAATAGAAGTATTACTGTGTATTACTATATATATATATATATATATATATATATATATATATATATATATATATATATATATATATATATATATATATATATATATATATATATATATATATATATATATATATATATATATATATATATATATATATATATATATATATATATATATATATATATATATATATATATATATATATATATATATACATATACATATACATATACATATACATATACATATACATATACATATACATATACATATACATATACATATACATATACATATACATATACATATACATATACATATACATATACATATACATATACATATACATATACATATACATATACATATACATATACATATACATATACATATACATATACATATACATATACATATACATATACATATACATATACATATACATATACATATACATATACATATACATATACATATACATATACATATACATATACATATACATATATATATATATATATATATATATATATATATATATATATATATATATATATATATATATATTCTGCCTTCTTCTGTCTTAGCCAATCCCTGCCTTTCGAGTCACCCACTTCTTCCTCATTGTGTCAGTAAATTTATTTCTACTTTAAACCCTTGTCCATTGTCTGTGTTTCTTGCCCAAGATTCATAGTTTGTGTCCTCATGCCCTGTTCCTCCTCATGTCTCCCTATGAATTTGTTTCTCCACTTTTGTTGACTCTGTAACAGTGGTCAGATCAGCAACGCGCATGGATGACACGTTTAAATACATCAAATAAAACAGACATCATGTTACCCATAAATAGGCTGAGCGATGTGACTGTTTTGTTTCAGGTATACGCCATCTTGGTGAGTCACCCCCCGCAGTCCAACGACCACCTGACTCCGACCCCCGTGTCCTACACGGCCGGCTTTTATCGCATTCCCGTGGTGGGACTAACCACGCGCATGTCCATCTACTCGGACAAGGTGAGCATATACACACACGCCAGCCTTTGTGGCGATTTCCTCCCATTTTCGCCAGACTGACAAGCGCCGCACGTACGTGTTGCAGAGCATCCACCTGTCATTCCTGCGCACGGTGCCACCGTACTCGCACCAGGCCAGTGTTTGGTTCGATTTGATGCGAGAGTTTCGCTGGAATCATATCATCCTCATTGTCAGTGACGACCATGAAGGACGAGCGGCGCAGAAACGACTGGAAACGCTGCTGGAGGAAAAGGAGACCAAGGTGACGCACCCGCAGAGCACAAATGTGAACTCAAAGTAGATTGGTGCATTGTTTAAATCATATTAATTTGTATATGCTGTATTGAACTTTTGAACCTGTTAGCAGATTCGAGGCTTCAAATATAAAGATAGAAGATATATATTTTGGTCAAGATTAAACAAGTGGGACACAATCGTGAAGTGTAACAAAACCTATTGGATTATTATTTTTTAAAGTTTAGCCTGCAATATTATTTGGCCCCTTTACTTTCAGCGCAGTAAACTGACTCCAGAAGTTCAGTGAGGATCTCTGAATGATCCAATGATGACTGATGAATCCCCCTGTGTGTATTTATATATTTGTATAAGTGTATCTGTTCAAACAGTCTCAGTGTTCTGTTTAAAATGTAGAGAGCATCATGAAGACCAAGAAATATACCAGGTGGTCCAAGATAGAAAAGTGTAAAGCCGGATTTGGATGCATAAAGGTTTCCCGAGCTTTAAACATGTCAAGGAGCACTGTGCAAGCAATAATATTGAAATGGAAGGTGTAGAACAGTGTTTTTCAACCTTTTTTGAGCCACGGCACATTTTTTTACATTGGAAAAATTTGTGGCACACCACTAACCAAAGATTTTACAAAATGACACTCTGTATAGTATATTTAATTACAATATAATTTCTCAATTTATTTATACTCAGTCAGTGTGAAACCTGGGCCTGTTTAGATGAACACAAAGCCGATATCCTGGCAGGAATAGTAGAAAGACACACACGAAGCTCTTCTTCAACAGCTCTCAGTCTCTCTCTGTTTTTAGTTTTTATAGCAGTTAGGCTTGAAAAGCTCAGCTCACACAGATATGTTGTGGAAAATGGGAGCAATGTCAGAACAGCTTTGTTGGCCAGAATGGGGAACTCCTTGGCAGCAGTCAACCAAAAACTGTCCAAAGGAAGATCAGCAAATCTTAGTTTTAAACCACGATCCTGTCTCAGTTCAGTTAGTTCCTCCTGCTCTTGTAAAGTCATGTCCTTTCGAACAACTGATGCCGAGCTGTATGGGTCCCTAACCCAGTCAAAGCATTCAGTGGAGGCTGAAGAGAAATAAAATGACAACTTCTCCTCAAGACTTTTCAAATGTTTACCTATTACCTCAGACAGTGCAGCAGTGTTGCTTTGCTGTTTGTCTGTGAGTGGGAACATCTCCAGGTTGGCACGTTGCACATGTTGTTGCCAGAGGTGCACCTTTAAACGGAATCCATTTATTTTATCTGTGCTTGTAAGCAGGTTTTCATTTCGGCCCTGCATCCTTGTGTTCAGTTCATTAAGATGATGAAATATATCAGCCAGGTATGCCAACTTTGCGCACCACTCATCACTTGCAAACTGATTTGAGTAATCAGACCTCTCATTTGTCAGAAACATTTTAAGTTCCTCTCGCAGCTCATACACACGGGTCAGCACCTTACCGCGCGACAACCATCGGACCTCCGTATGGAGCAATAAGGCTTTATGCTCCGCTCCCATTTCCTCACACAGAGATGCGAATATACGGCTTTTCAGAGGTCGTGTCTTCACAAAGTTCACCATGCGCACCACATCGTCCAACACAGGAACCAGTTCTACTGGTAAAGTCTTCGCAACGAGGGCCTCACGGTGCAAAAAACAGTGCGTAATAATCAGATCTGGGTTTCTTTCCTTCACTCTACTCACGAAGCCTTTGGTGCGCCCGACCATGGCTGCAGCTCCATCAGTGCACACACTTGTGCAGTTTTCCCACGTAAGTCCTCCCTGGTCAAGATATTCCGATGTGACCCGAAAAATTTCCTCTCCAGTTGTTTTTTCTGGCAGTGTCTTGCAAAATAGGAAGTTTTCTCTAATGGCATCACCATCCACAAAACGCACATTGGCCAAGAGCTGAGAATGTCCACTAATATCCGTAGACTCGTCAACTTGCAACGCAAATTTCCTACTGATGCGTATCTTTTCCAAAACATGGCTTTCGATGTCTGTAGACATGTCATCAATACGCCTGGCAATTGTGTTATCAGAGAGCGGGACTTTATCTATGTCTTTAGCCGCACCAGGGCCGAGCATCTCGTTGACAATGGCTTTACAGGCAGGTAGTATTAATGTGTCTGCCACAGTGTGCGGCTTTTTTGATTTAGCAACAAGTTCGGCGACTAGGTAACTAGCTTTGAGCGCTTTCTCATTTACCTTTGTGGTTTTTCTCATAAACGTTGCCTGTTTCTCTGTGTTTACATGCAGGCGAACAAAATAGTCTATCGGCTTGTTTTGAAGCGACGGGTGTTTCGTTTGGAGATGGCGTTTAAGCTTGCTTGGCACCATGGCGCTGTTGGATAGCTTCTCGCCACACACCAGGCATAATGGAATAGGTGTCGTCTCATCCCCGGTGAAAGTAAATCCAAACGAAAGATAGCTTTTACTATATTGCCTTGAGCTCACCGTCTTTGCTTTGTTTTCTCCACCACTCATACTAGGGCCTTTATCCGGGTCAGAATCTTGTCCAGGGCGCAGTTCGGAGTTTGCAGTTGTCCTTTTTAAAAACTTCTCCATGACTGTCACCACGGTGCATCACTAATTTTCTTGGCGGAACGTGTCAATCAACTACGTGTTGCCACACGGACAAATATTACATTACGCTGCCAGCCTTTGCAGCACGGACATTGGACAATGACATCATATTTGCAGAAATCTATTAATAAATGTTAATTTAAAAAAAAGGATATTGGATAATTTCTCACGGCACACCTGAGGATCTCTCACGGCACACTAGTGTGCCGCGGCACAGTGGTTGAAAATCACTGGTGTAGAAGACCACTGTAAATCTACCAAGACCCGGCCGTCACTCTAAACTTTCACCACAAATTAGGAGAATACGTTTCAGAAATTCAGTCAAGAGGCCCCTGACCAAGGTGGATGAACTGTAGAGATCTACTGCTGAGGCGGAAGAGTCTGTCCATAGGACAAGAATCAGTCATACACTAGACAAATCTAGCCTTATGGAAGAACGGCAAGATGAAAGACATTATTCTAAAATATCCATAAAAAGTCTCGTTTAAATTTTGCCACAAGCCACCTGGGAGACACACCAAACATGTGGAAGAAGGTGCACTGGTCAAATGAAACCAAATCTAACTTTTGGCCACCATGCAAAATTATGTTTGGCGGAAAAGGAACACAGCTCATCACCCAAAACACACCATCCCTCCCCACTGTGAAACATGGTGGTGTCTGTCTCATTGTTTGGGCCTGCTTTTTTTTTTTTGCAGGGACAGGGAAAATGGTTACAATTGATGGGAAGATGAACAGAGCCAAATACAGGACCATACTGGACGAAAACCTGTTGAAGTCTGCAAAAGACCTGACACAGGAACAGAGATTTATCATCCAACAGGACAATGATCCAAAACAAAAAGCCAAATTTACAATGGAATGGTTCACAAATAAACTTATCCAGAATCTGTGGGCAAATGCTCTTCAACCAACCCGACTGAGCTGAAGCTATATATAAGAGAAGAATTTTAGTTTTTCGATGTGAAAAACTGAGACATATTCCAAGAGACATGTAGCTGAAATTGCATTAAAAGTACTGCTACAAAGTATCAATTCAAGGGGGCCGAATAATATTGCACCCACCACTTTTAAAGTATTTATTTGTTTAAAAGCTTTTAAAATGCACAATACATGTGATTCCACTCCACGATTTTCTCCTAATTGTTGTGGATTCTTGACAGCAAGTTTTAATTTATATCTTTATGGAAAGTTCAAAAGGGCCAACATTCGCACGGCGCCATATACCCCATTTTGAGAGATGTGTTTGTAGTGTTTAGCATGTCAGCACATTCCAGTAGTTGTTAAGGCTGATCATAGGTCTTGCGGTCAATCATTAAGATATCAGCCTTGATACCGGCTTAATGTGTATCTCATGATATTGCATCCAGAGAATCGGCTACCCTTTCTGGTTGTACTGCTCACGTGACTTCCTTTTTGAATTCGTCCACGTGCAGGCAAAACCTTTTCGGAATGTGCAATCCAGCAGACCATCCTTTCAATTCATACAGTATCTCAGAAATACCACGTGCAATGCTTTTTCATATTTCAAAGTAACACATTTGCACTCCCTATTAAAATCTTGAATATGGAGGTGAAAATTGTGAATAAGGGGGCGTCGTGTATGAGAGAAATTGTAAAATAGTTTGGCACAGATTTGTAGTGGTAATGGTAGCTGTTGTGCCAGATTTTGTATGATTTGTATATAACCCACATGAAAATTTTGTTGGACTAACGGGAGGACAGCCCAGTCGAGCGAGTGGTTAGCCGCCGGCCTCACAAATCCAGGTCATGTCCGTCTGTCTGAAGTTTACATGTCCCCGGGCCTGTATGGGTTTACCCCGGGTACTGCTGTTTCCTCCCACATTGCAAAAACATGCATGTTAGGCTGATAGAAAACTCTAAATTTCCCCCAGGTATGGGTGTGAGAGTGCATGGTTGTCCATATCCTTGTGCTCTACGATCGGCCGGCCGCCGATTCAGGGTGTTCCGTGCCTCTGGCCCGTAGACAACTAGGATATGCTCGCGGACCCCCCTAATCCCTAATGAGGATAAAGCTGTTCAGAAAATGAGATGAGATGAGACTAACGGGAACATATGTGCCAACTTTGGTGGACCCACGTTCTTTCTAAGAGCCAGACCACAGTACTTCCTGTTTCTTGAAGAACAACAGGCCGCCATGGCAAGACGCCAACCCCCGAAGTCAGGTAAAATATCTCAACCTGCTAGGAACTGGACAGAAAAAAAGTAAAGCGAGTGATTTTTTGTCACCACTAGTTGCTGCTGTCACGTTTTTCCAAACGACAGCCCTAGGATACCTAAGGGTGGGACATCAAGTACGATAGGTTTAGTGCAGATTAATGTGAAGTACAGCCACGCTTTAGCACTTATATAAGTATATATACTTAAATAAGTTGTAAAGAATAGTGACAGGCTGCCCCGTGGTGTTCACTCGCCTGACTTCGATGCGGGTAGGCGTGGGCTCAATTCCCGCCGGTGGCGGCAGGATTGTGAGTGCCGATGGTCGTTTGTCTCTCTGTATTCCCTGCGACTGGCTGGAGATCAGTCAAGGGCAGGCGTGGGCAAACTATTTGTTGTAAGGTAGACATTATTTTTGGTGCTCCCTGATATCTCTGACGTTTTTTAGTGCCCTATCAGTACATATTCCGATATTGGTCCAACACTATCGAATACATTTGCGCATCTATAAATAGCATTCGTCTTTGGAATTGTCTGTGTTTGTGAGTAGGAATGCTGTCTGTGTGCTTCAGTGTTTGTAAGCATGCCTGTCACTCGCGTGCGTGTTTGTCTATTGATTTAGAGGCGCGTGTGTCTATGTTGACAAACAGACTATGAGCGTGTGTCTAGAAGGCGGAGATCATTCTGGCAGCGTGTGTTCCAGTCATGATGTCTTGTTCGTGCGTGTGCATTTTGTGTGTGACGTTCTCTCTGTTGTCACATAACCATCAGACTAAAATCAGGAACTATGAAAACGTCGACCAACACAACTTTGACTTCCGGAGAACGCCTAAGGTAGACGCTTGCCTAAGATAGAACGCTTGCATGGTCCAATCGCTGCACGCCGCCCGCCCAACCAATCTCGTTGACTGACCCAAGCCCATTTGATCCGGAGATAGCACTTTTCCTGGAGGTGGCCATCTTTCTTTTGGTTTGTCATGACTTTGGGAATGTTGCGAATGCAGGATAGAACCCCCCAACACATTCACCCACCACCCCATCACACCGCACCCAACCCAAGGTAGGGATGCATGCAGGGTCTGCCGGACACCGCCCCACTCCTTCAAATTCCCCAGTCCCCTCTCGAGTCTTTGATTTGATTTGCGCTCGCTAACATGCACGTCTCTGATTGGTTGGTTGGAATCTTGCATGTCTCCCAGCTTCCACTTCTTGCTCCCCATTGGATGCCCCGCCCCCATGCCCAAATATTTGTAGACCAGGGTGAGCGGCAGCATGGTCAGGGTCGCTAGCGTGCTAACATAGAATGTGCTATGATGTGTTGTGACGTCACCATTTCGACTTCAGGCGGAGAAGGTTCTGTTGTTTGGACCTGACACCAATCTGACTGCCCTGCTCATGGACGCCAAAGACCTGGAGGCCCGTGTCATAATCCTTTCCGCCAGGTCAGTAAGCTAACTGTGAACCGCTGCAATATTTTCTACTTTCCATGTACAACAAATAATGTCCCCAGAAATCACTTTCTGTAGATTTTCAGACCTTAAAACAACAAGAAGTAACCTATAAATAATCCATGATGAGTATTAAGTGAAGCAAGTTCAACAGGAGGTAACCCGACAATACCTTAAAATCATCAGTCAACTGAAAATGACTTAAACTATTAATAACAGGAAGTGATCAATCGTCCCAGTTCAAATGCATTGGATGTGCATTGTCTAAACAAACTGACCAAAAATGACCCAAAATTAATCTAGAAATCTACATAAAGTAAGCCATCGGATAGAGAAACAGCAGAGTATCCCCACTCTATAATAAGTCCAAATCAAAGATAGCACTCTTACTTATCCATTTTGATAAAAAATTAGAACCCAACTTCATGACTAACGACCGTCTCGTTTTGTTGAATACTACTGTGTTTCTGGGCATCGGCCGGCAGCGAGGATGAGGCGGCGGGTGTCTACAAAGCGGCCCGGAACCTCAACATGACTGGTTCTGGTTACGTCTGGATCGTCGGAGAAAGGGAGATGACGGGAAAGGCTTTGAGTGAAGCGCCGGATGGTACGTTGAAATCTTCCTCTTCCTTTCTCATTCTTGCTACCATCTGAATCCTTTTCCAGCTAAGCATGCAAGTGGCCGCCAAAGCTTCTAGCTTAGCATCTGGCACCTAGTTTAGCACCAAGGTTGTGAGGCTGGTTCTCACCAGTTTAGTTATTTTCAAAGGCTCGAAAAAGCAGAGAAATACAGTTTAAGGAATGACAATCTTGGCTTTCTTTGACAAAATTTTGTGGATTTTATTCTTTTAAAAAAAAATATGATTTATTAGTTGATAGTTCAGTTTGTAAGTTTTCACCATTAAGATCTGCTCTCTTGGATCTTTGCTTTAATGACAAAGTATTACAACAACTGAAATGGGATTGTTCAGCGCCTCACAACAGATGAGCTGTGAATTGCATGGAATTTCCAAGGTGTTGGTATACACCAATTTAACGATATAATTCCAAAATTGACAAAACTTTACATTCACTGTATATATATTTTTTGTTTTACTACATATTCTGGTTTGTTTTAAATCATTTGCTTGTGACAGGTGGATTTACTTCTTATTCCCAGAAGGAACTTGGGAATCGTCTCTTGAAAAGATTGGCAAAGTTATATTTCGACTGTAATTTTTGTGGAGAAAAACATGGATTTGAACATTTAACCCCTTCATGCCTGAATTTACATTTTCCAAATATACATAAAATTGATGGAATACATAAATAGATCAAAATTAGTATTAATACAAAAATACTACTTACGGAACATTAAACGTGAAAAATACATCTAAAAATGTCAAAATCCCAAAACAAAACAAAAAATCTTAGATTTCGAGAAAAAATAATTAAAAATAAAAAAACAAGATGTTTTGTGAAAATGTTTAAAAAATATTGTAATTGAATAATCAACAATTTTGTTCTAATTTTTATATAATTGATTCTATTTTCAAAACTGCCTATCCTGGTCAGGAGCAAGGTATGCTGGACCCCATTCCAGGTGAATTCAAGCAAAAGGCAGACTACATCCTAAACAAGTCGCCACTCAGTCATACATAGGTCACACATAAAAACAGACAAGCCTTTGCACTCATATTCACACTGTGACTCAACATGTAGCGATCCCATGATGCCCGCACTGAAAACTACTTTCTTTAAAATTTTTCATTTACATTTCTGGCATTACTTTATTTGGTAGTTTTTATAATCCCTTTTTAATGATTTAAAAAATATTGATTTTCCTTTTTTTACTAGTACTTTTTTTAAATAAATACTTTTTTTCCAACGCCCAAAACTTTTTTCATATACCGTAATACGCGTACATGTGTATAACGCGCACGTATAATTTGTGACAAAAATTTGTATAATTTGTTTTTTCACTCTCTCAGATCACACCAACGATTGCACGGATACTGGTAACTGGCAAATGCTGAACACATTTTGCCATGAGAAAAATTTATTCACAACAGTATAAGCACCAGCCAATAGAAAGGGCTCTCGCGTCCCATCTTGCAGACAAAGACATTTTTTACAGTTAGGTTGTACAATGGCAGGACCCGCTTCTTTCATTCGCTCCAGTAATTTTATAAATAAAGACCAAATTGCTTTAACCACATTGAAACTAACAGAGCATATGGAGATGTCAAGCAGAACGCAACGCTAGCGTAATTATTTGAAAATAAAATAATAGATACAAGAAATGTATATAAATGTACCTAGAGAGTTAATAATATGTCGGCTAATGGAACACATAAGCAAGAGGAATGGCTAAGATAGCATCTACTTAAATGCACGCATCTGTGAGTCAAGTTGCTAAACTAGTACGGTTGCTATCCATTAACCCTATTTAGATGGAAAGACAGGAGCCTTGATGCAGGAAGCTTATTGCTTAATTGGCTTCTCTAGTATTTGGTTTCGAGTGTTGCCTAATTTTTTCATGTCAATAACTTCTCCTATTTGGTGCCACGTGGTCCTTCTGCTTTGATGTTTTATGCAGTTGAATGTTCAAACATGGCAGTCATGTTTGAATGTGCTAATTATGTCACTTGTGTGTGTACCTCTAAATGTTCTAACATCTTTTGTTTGTGTCATCTTCTTCTTCAGCTTCTTTCTCATCACGCCGCCTGTCTGCCATTTGTCGCGTTACTCCGACAAGGGCGCTGGGGGTCTCCAATGCAGTGAACCCTCGTTTTACGCGGGGGGAGCGAGACGAGATAAATAATGGGAAAATGTGTTGACAAAGTTAATTTTGGCATTCCAGTGAAGGCGCACAAACTCATGGTCTTGCATGGAACATCTTCTGAGAAGCGCCTGACTCGTCCGCATTTTTTCATGCAGTCATTTAAAAGTGCCTGATCGTATTTTTTTCATGTGCGTGTGAAGTATGTGAAAATGAGTCTGACATAAACGTAACGTAAACACACATGCACGCACACACGCACGCACACACAAACACACACACATCTCATTTCATTTTCTGAACTGCATTATCCTCATTAAGGTCGCGGGGGGTGCTGGAGCCTATATATATACATATATGTCTATGTGTGTATATATATATATATATATATATATATATATATATATATACATACATACATATATATATATATATATATATATATATATATATATATATATATATATATATATATATATATATATATATATATATATATATATATATATATATATATATATATATATATATATATATATATATATATATACACACACACACACACACACACACAGGGGCGATATTCCCAAATTGCTTTCCTGATAAAAAAAAATAGCAGTCGATAATTATCTCGATAACTATCACGATAACAGGCATATTTTTTCGACTGATGTTTTATTTTTTCATTTTTCAATGCTGGTTCTTTAGCTGAAGTAGTCATGTGACTTGTGAACAAAATGAATAAGCACGTGCAAACTCCCAGTACACATCTGCCCCGAGTGGCTCGAGCCATAATTAAGGGCAGAATTGTAATTAGAATGTGCTCGCATTTAACTCATGTGTGTGGGTGTGTGTGTGCGTGCCGGTGTTAGGCCTGCTTGGTCTGCAGCTGATTAACGGTAAAAACGAGTCAGCGCACATCATGGATGCCGTGGGAGTGGTGGCACAGTCCCTGCAGGAGCTTCTCGACAAGGAGAACATTACCGAACCTCCACGGGGGTGTGTGGGCAACACCAACATCTGGAAGACTGGGCCCCTGTTCAAAAGGTCTTTCACCGCCTTCTTGACAATTTGTCATGTGCCCTCGCTTAAACTGCATTTACAAGAAAGTTAAAGTTCTTTCTGGGTGATTTTACGTAAAATTACATAACATTAAGCCATTTTCTTTTAATATATGTAAAAAATGCTGAATTAAGGACTTAAATGATGTATTGACTTAAATGTCATAAAATTGTCACTCGACTTATAATATTACATACTATTACATAACATATATATATAGCAATTTAGTCGCAATATTACATTTTATTATTATTTTTACCACAATCATTATCATCATAATCATGTATTATCTGTAATTATCCTTATAGTAGCAAATTATGTACGACTTTAATCGTAATGAGTTTTTTTCCACATAAAATATCACTTTAATTATACATGACCTAAAGTCCCGTAATATTAGACTTTTTCTAAGGAATTATATAAAATTACATAAGATTATGACTTTTTCTTGTAATATACACAAAGACTTTTACTTCAAATAAGTTTTTTCCTCGTAATATAACGAATTCGATGCCATAATAAGAATAGAAGAAAGGTCACTACTCACGGTATATTTGTTCATGAATGTGTGTCAGGGTGCTGATGTCGTCAAAGTACATGGAAGGCCTGACTGGTCGAGTGGAGTTTAACGACGATGGTGACCGGCGTTTTGCCACCTACAATATTCTTAACTACCAGCAAAAACCTGGAAGACTCGTCCAAGTTGGAATTTTCAACGGCTCCCAGGTAAAACACGCACGTTCGTGCATGCACACGTCTGATTGAGACAGTAATATCATGTGTCATGTCAGGTGGTGATGAATCCCCAGAGGAAAATCATCTGGCCCGGCGGGGAGACCGAAAAGCCAGTTGGATACCAGATGTCCACCAAACTGAAGGTAGGTTAACAGGATAATTTGCTGTCGTGCTTCATATAGTGCTACACCGATAATAGTATTGACACCGATATGGCACCAAAATGGCATCGTCATAGGGGAGTACTAAAAATATATCCATTTGAAGTGGAAGCGTAACACCTAGTTGACCCTCTTGCTTCAAATGGTACCCAGATATTTCGTCGACGGACACTTCGTCCCTGGACGCTTCGTCGTACAGACGCTTTGTCGGCGGACAGTTCGTCGACCGGACATATTGTCGACGGACAATTCGGCGCCGGACACTTCGCCTATCCTTAACCACTAACGTTAACCACTATTAAAGAAGACAAAGGAAATTCACATATTCTTTATTAAAGAAAATAAAACATGAAGAAGTCGCTCGACAACACAAACACATTAACATTTGGGCGCGTGCAAGTACTAAATGTGCTCGTCTCTAAACACACGAAACGGTTCCTATGTTGAGCGCTCCACGTTTGGAAAACCCACAAAAAGTATCATCGTGACATCTGCGTTGTTATGTCACGTTGATTGAGCAGAGGCGCTACAACGAGCCCCTCCCAGATGACCGGGCTTCTCACCTTATCTCTAATAGAGAGTCCGGACATCCTGCGGAGGAAACTCATTTCAGCCGCTTGTAACCGGAATCTTGTTCTTTCGGTCACGACCCACAGCTCGTGACCATAGATGAGTGTATGAACGTAGATCGGCCAGTAAATAGAGAGCCTCACTTTCTGGCTCAGCTCATTTTTCACCACGACAGACCGGTGCAGACTCCACATCACTGCAGAAGCTGCACCGATACGGCTGTGATGCTCCCATTCAATTTCCTCCCTCACTCGTGAACTAGAACCCAAGGTACTTGAAGTATTTACTCAGGTTGCTACATATGCTAAAGGCGATCTGGAATATGGCACACAGTTTGCAACAACGGCTCAAGGATATTTGGAGCCATTGAATAGGGCAATCGTCTTGACAGTGTCAATCAGCATATTTGTGCAAGAAAAGAAATGGCGGTCACCAATGTTTCCTCTAAGCTGCGCGCGTGCGCAATTGCGCACTACTCTCGTAATCTCTGTGCAGCAGCAATCATGTGGCGCGCAGTAAATAAAATCCAAACTTTTTTTTCTTTTTACCCTTTTTCCCATAATGCCGCCGTTCACGCGGCAGCCAGTGGCAGTAGCTCTGTCCACTCTTATGTTTTCCGTGTTTTACAGCATGTTTTACATAAAAAATTAGAGAGAATTATAGATCATAGATTATGATTAGATAATTTATGGGTATTAGACATCCACCTGCTTATGGCAGTTATGATACTGGTGTTCCCATAGCAAGCAATGATTATGTCGCTCACACTGGTACTCAGTGCGCTCAGGGAGGTTGTCTTTCTGCCCAGACCAACGAAAAAGTAGAGGGGATATTGGCGGTCACCATGTTCCTTGTGCGCACAAAACCTCTTGCAGAAAGATTTTCCTGTTGCCCCTATGACGCCCCCCTGAAAATTCCATCGATGATCCAATGCCTCTCGAACCTGACAAAGAGGACTTGAACTAAAGCTCCCAATAAGATATATGATGTGCTTAATTTAAATTAAGCAGAGAGGAACTTTTCCCTGGGAGTACAGAATTTAAAGTATTTCTTTTTGTTTTAATTTATAGATTATATTTCAATATTAATACATTGGTCCTTCTTATGTATTATTAGTGTTCATATTCCAATTTTGGAGGGTTTCTTATTTGGAGAGACATGGACACACATACACTGAAGACCTTTCAGTTCTCACACAGGTCTGTTTTAGAATTTAGGCCTGGCAGGATCTTTGAGTCTAGAGTGGAAATAAATCTTACGTTCCTTGAGAGCCAGGTCTTAACTGGAAAGGAATTATGGGTTTCAAGACAAGTGTGGAATGTGTCACACCTACAAGACTTGAGTGATAATACAAATAGATTCCATGATTATTATGGGTATTGTCAAATGGCTGGTGAGGATATATTTTGAGTATATAACAGCATGTAACTAATTATACATTGATAAATACACTTGATAATTTTATTTGTATAGTTATTTTTGTTTAGGCGCAAACACAGTATGGTACTAATAATAGACGTGATCCTAATTTGCGTTTTTTCGATTATTATGCTATGGGGTACCCGGATGTTTCGTCGACGGACACTTGGTCGGCAGACACTTGGTCGACGGACACTTCGTCCCCGGACGTTTTGTCGAACGGACATTTGGTCCCCGACAGTTCGTCGAACAGATATTTTGTCGCCGGACAAACATCACCAAGAAATAATATATCGGTGTCGGTTAACTGATACCACATGGATCAGAAGCCCAAAAACTGAATTAGTGCAGCACTAGTTTTGTAAGCAGTTTCAGGTTCAATCTTTGAAAATACTGTTGTTTGTGCATTCACGTAGATTGTGACGATCCACCAGGAGCCTTTTGTCTATGTCAAGCCCACCAAGGTGGACGGAACGTGTAAGGAGGAATATACGGTCAACGGAGTCCTCATCAAGAAGGTCATTTGCACGGGACCAAACGGAACCATTCCAGGTCTGATGTATAAGCACGCCTACTAAAGAAACAAAACGTTGTCCCTCACTATCACATAACCATCACTAGACTGAATTACAAACTAGAACATTTTATTGGGCAAATTGAAAGACAAAATATATCTGTAGTATTAAAATCCAGGTTGGTGTATTGGAAACTGTGACCCATTGAGGACTGTCATTAACAATATGGCTGACAATAAAACTGACATTTTATAAACGCTTTATATATAACTTTACAATGATCCGTCACCACTTTGCGGTTTCAGTACATTGCATTTATTTATCGTCACATCTCATCTCATTTTCTGAACCGTTTTATCCTCAATAGGGTTGTGGGAGTGGGGGTGGGGGTCGATGGCCAACCGATCACAAGGAGATGGACAACCATGCACACTCATACCCATTCCTTTAGGTAATTTAAAGTGTGGGAAGAAACCGGAGTACCCGGAAAAAACCCACGCAGGCCCGGGGAGAACATGCAAACTACACACAGATCAACATGATCTGGATTTGAACCCAGTACCCCAGATCTGTGAGGCTGACGCGCTAACTACTCGCAACACCGGGCTGCCATGTTTTTTACCTTAGATATAAAAAAGTTTATAATAAGTCCAAATCCATGCTGAATCTTTCAAGTAGAACTAAAAAAATGCTGGAAGTAAATCCCGGCTTCTTCAGCGCTGAATTGGAAGATGCGATATTTCACCGTAGAAGAAGAATGACATGCCAAATATTATGTAAATGGACGGCATTCACGATGTCTTCCCATTTCCGGTTTTGACGCGGGTGAATTTCGCATTGCGCACCTGTGGAGAAATACTACGTTTTCAAAATGCCTCCTAATTATTGATTGATATTTTAAAGGTGTAGTATGCCATTGCGGGACAAATGAATCTACACTGTGGCAGTCTTTAGTACATAATTCAGCAGGTAGGAGTTGTTAATGGGTTCTGCCGTGCTGTTAAGAGGGAGACACAGAGGAAGTGAACACTCTTCCTCTCTGGAGATGCTTGTGAGAGCTTTGTATGCTCTCGTGTGGAGTGACCCCCACCTCCAGGAGTAAAAAAATGAACCAGCATTATGAGGGATTAATGACGAAGGTACGGCTATTAAGATGGCATAACAAGAAGATGTCAACATAATAACCTTAACTCCCCGCCCCCCAACTGATGAGGACTTCGTAGAATTGATCCCATGGAGGGGGCAGCGAAGAACCTTTGACCATTTAAGACATCAGGAGATCTCCAATATGGCACGCAGTTTGCGACAATGGGTCCAGGGGACTGATAACAACATGGTTGGAGCCATTGAATTTCACAATTGTCTTGACAGTGTCATGTCCTTGTACAACAGCATACTTGTACAAGAAAAGAAGACATTGTTCTTTGGGGACCGAAATCCTTGCAGAAAGAAGCTCCACCTTAAAAAGCACCCACGCGGCACCTCCTGAAAATTGGATTGATGATCCAATCTGATGTAGAGGATTTGGACTAAAGCTCCTGATAGCCATTTTTCTTTTATTTAATTCAAGCTTTCATACTTTCACTGAGAGTTCTGTACTTAAAGTAATTTTTTAGAGATTATATTTAGATATTAATACATTAGTCTTTTCATATGCCTACAATTGTGATATTTAATAAAAACACTTCTGATAATTGTACTTGTTGTCACGATCGATGACGGAGGACCCCGAAGCTGGGAAATGCACAATCTGGGTCTAAGACTGTCTGTGTATTAAGAGCGTGCCAGAGATGGCGAAGGTACGAGAGGAGCAGAGTAGGCGAGTCGTTTGTCGTAGCTGAGGGTTCCATAGTGGTGTCCAGGGCGAAGGTACAATACATGCTGTCAAGATCGTGGTCGTGGTGTAGCGCGTGGTCAGGATCGTGGGAACAAAGCAAGAGGTCGGAGATCAGACAAGGCAAAAAAGGATAGCGCAAGAAGGTACTTAACAGCAAACCGATTAAGACGATCCAGCGGCGTGGGCATGCCCTCATTGGCTTTAAATACTCCTAGCTGGCTGATGAATCACACCTGGTAACGCTTGAGTCATTAATGGCAGGCACAACCAGGCACCAGTCTAGTCCTGGGCCTGACACTTGTGTACGTGTATTTTTTGGATAGCTGCGAAAACATGTAGTATGGTATCTAATATCAATAGGGGTGATCGTACTTCATGGTCTTTAGATTATCACGGCCTTGTCTGGTCTACATTATCTGCGATATTTGAGGGATTACCATGTAGTTCAATGGAGCCAGCGTGTCCTTTCAAATAGAAAGACATTGCTCAGTTTTTAACACATTTTCAAACAGCTTGCATATGCCAACTCGTTCATTTGCCCCTCCTTTTCCAATTTAATTGGTGGTCTTCCACCATCAATGGCAGCCAATAAATTAAACATAATTTTATTATTATAACTTCCAACATAAATCATTGAATTGCATGCGTTTATTGTCATTATACAAGTATATTGAGATTTAAAGCTTCACCACAGACTACACAAATAAAATAACAAACAAACAGAAAAATTAAATAATCAATAAACAAGTATTCCAAGCAATGTTCCCTCTAAACTGCACACGTGCGCAATTGCGCACTACTATTATGTTTTCCGCGTACTGCAAACATGCAGTGGACAAAATAAAATGTCACCCGAATTGTAAAAAAAATAAACATAGTATTAAAATGTTTTCTTCGCCGTTTTGGAACATAACTCATAGGGTGGAAGCCTGTCACTGGCAAACGACAACAAACGGTAATTACAGATAAAACTTACTAACACTATGTCTGGCAAATGATATTATGCAGTTCACGTCACTTGTGTTTATTTCCACGGCATGGTTAAATGTTAACGACATTGGCTTCGTTAGTTACGCGTTATGCCTGTTTTGCAGGTTAGCATATCGCTAACCGTTCGTTGGAGCTGCTGCCAACCCTTTATCATGGAAAAACGACCAGGCTGTGGCAGAGCCACTCAAAAAGCCAAAGTAAAAAAGAAATGCAATTCTTTTAAGGTGGAATGGGTGTCGGAGTATGTGCAAATAGAAGAAAAAGTGGTGACATTGGGTGAAATAGGTCTCCCCTGCAAAACATGTGTTATATTCATAGATTATAGATCATAGATTATGATTAGATAATTTATGGGTATTAGACATCCACCTGCTTATGGCAGTCGTGATGCTGGTGTGCGCCTATAACTAACACTTATTATGTTGCATACACTAGTCCTCAGTGTGCTCAGGGAAGATGTCTGTATGCCCAGACATGAAACATTAGAGGGATCATTGGTGACATCAGCAGAGCTGAGCGGCCTTGTTCCATTGGAAGTCAAGGATGAGTTCTCTGGACATTGAGCACCAAGTTGTTGACAGCACACCACTCGCTGAGTCTAAGGACTTAACAACAAACAAACAAATAATTAATCAATATATAGTGTTGATAAATATATAATCAATAAATAAGGAGTCAGCATAATAAATAAGTAGTAGTCAACATAGATAAGTAGTCATGAATAAGTTGTCACTTAAATAAACAGGTCCAAAGTCCCTAAAGCGGTTAGCAGTAAATCTTGATTGGGTTCTACTAGATCAGGGGTGGGCAAACTTTTTGACTTGCGGGCCAGAATGGATACTAAAATTTGACAGAGGGGCCGGGCCAGGAGCATTTGGACACGCAATGTAATTTATCAAACTTGGGGATTCCCAGGATATGTAATGTATTTTATGATGCTCTCTGCCCTTCCTAGGCATCGGGATTTGTAGACGCTGGACAGGGTATGTAGAGGGAAGTTGATGGTCTTTTGGGCTGTGTTGATCAACCTCTGCAGGTTTTTGTGTAGTTGTTCCTTCCAGAGTGCTCTCAGGAAATGTAGCCTCTGCTGCGCCTTAACGAGTGCTGTGGTGTCTCCCGCCCCAGTAAGATCAGCAGAGATATCGCACTCGCTCCACATATTCGCCGCCAGTGTTGTTGCAACTTCAGTAGATCTAGATACCATAATACGGTTTATTATCACGGAAGCACCTGAAAATTCGTTATTCGTAGATTTACTATTTTCTGGGGAAAGTTAGTCACCCTAGGTCTGCTGAGAAAGCTGTCAGGTTTAAGACCATATACATTCAATAATATCGGAGCAGAGGAAACACACAGCCAGTCGTGATGAGAATTTTAAACCACTTCATATGAAGGAGGACGCCAGTGTAGCCAGAGCAGAAAGATAGTCTATCTTCCTGAATGACCGTTTGGAATTCCTGGCGACTCCCTACAAACAACCTGGTTTTATTAGAGACAAGTCATAAAAATGGGAGGCGTTAATACAAATGAAGGAGGTGGAAAGCAAAAGGTGTAGTGCACATTTTAACCAATAGGTGTAAGTTAAATTCTATTCTAGTAACTTAATACATCATAGTGAAAAGGGTGCAAGACTAAATATAAGAATACAAATATATTTCACAAAAGCCACCTAATAAATCCAAATATGCTAAGCAATTGCCAAGACATGCGATTGCCCCGACATAGAAGAAATTTGAGATACAAGTAAAATTCCCAGCAAATATCTACCTTGTGATATGAGCATACGAGACGTGAGAGGGTGTTTATGATTTCAGCGCCGCATCTCCCTCGTGTAAAGATCTCTACAGGTAGAATATTAACATAACCCAAACATTTAATCCGGCCCGCCGACGTTGTCCAAATAATTTATTTATTTATTTATTTTTCTCAAGATGGCGCCGTCACGCGGAAGCCGGTGGAAACAGCTCTGTCCACTCTTATTTGTTTTTCGTGTTTTACAGCCCCTCTATCTTTTTTTAAATTACATTCTAATATTTCTATTTCTATCCTTTTTACTTTACTTTGTACTTTATACTTTTTACTTTAATGATGAGTGATGAGTATGCTGATACTTTAGTCCTTTTTTTCTGTTTGTTTCATATGTACTGTTAACGGATGCAGTTTTTTATATGTATCGTATCCGTCAAATTTTCAAAGTCAATGTGGCCCCCGGGCCGAATAGTTTGCCCAACCCTGAGTTAGACCATGGATGGGCAAACCGGTCCTCGAGGGCCGCTGTGGGAGCAGGTTTTTGTTCCAACCGATCAGAAACAAACATGTTGGCCAATGAGATTTCTGTAGAAAACAAGACGCACCTGACTGCAATCCACTGATTGCAATTGTATGACATCAGAATGGTGAAAAGGTGGCTTCTTTCTGGCTTGTAATGAAAACCTGCACCCACTGCGGCCCTTTGTGGGATCGTTGCCCAGCCTTGAGTTCGACACATGCAAGTAGCGGACTAGACACGCTTGATAACAAGTTGAAACATTTTTATTTGGCAAATAGAAATGTTTGAAAAACAAAAAATGTTTCTGACAGGCGGTGTTAATGTCGATGTCAGGCATTTTGGGTCAGTGCTAATCAATAAAATTATAAGTTATAGTCAATGGAGTGTGAACTTTGAAATGCAGTTGTACCTTTACTTGCAAAATTAATTGGTTGGAGAACTTTTTTTGTAACTTGAAAATTTCGTAAGCAGAGGTGTACTTCATACTGTCAATTCTCAAATTCTATTTTTAATTCATGGTGTTATCCGCCTCATAGCCATAGTTAACTGGGATATGCTCCAGCACCATCCACGACAACCTTTGTGGGGATAGGTGGTTCTGAAAATGAATGAATGCGTTTTTGTTAATGTAAAAAAAAAACAACAACATACAATTGAATTCTTTGGCTGCTATTGACGTTGTCGATTGAAAAGCCATCGAGATTACACAGTATTTTATTGGAGAAATTCATTTTGGTTTACTGAAACAGACAGTTCATGGCTTTAAAATGATCAAGTTACCAACACCAGTGTCTCCAACTTTTCACATCTTCAAGTGTGATATTTGTAGTTAAACACACACACTGACAAATATGGATATTCATTCCAATAAATACCAAGCATGTGTGCACGTCCGCTTTCCAGGTCAGCCGACGGTTCCCCAATGTTGTTACGGCTTCTGCATCGACCTGCTTATCAAACTGGCTATGAGCATGAACTTCACGTACGAGGTGCATTTGGTGGCCGATGGAAAGTTCGGAACACAAGAGAGAGTAAGATAATCAGGCGCCGACATCCTCATTTCATCGCATGTCATGCATGCAGCATGTTTCTAGGCCTGCATTTTATAAGAAGGCATGTATCATGCATGCTAAATGTATCATTCATGTCCACGCATGACTTCAGAACATGCACTTGCTTAGTGACTCACGAACGCATAGTGTGGTCCTTGTTTCCATGGCAACACCTTTCCAGTGGTTTCACACCATCATTTCTAGATTTCGTTTTCCATTAGTCCTTTATATGGCCTCATTTGTACGAAGGGAAATTATTATGGCAAAAGATAGAATCGTATCGAATGGAATAGAATAGCCCAGTGCTTCCCAATCACTGTGACGCGGCACACTGGAGAAAATGATCTGCCAAACAGTCATACACTGTAATATCCCAACAGAAAATATTCGTATTACGAGATTAAAATCAAAACATGACAATTTTTCAGTCATATTGTGCTATTTCAAAAATGAATTTGGGATGTTATAAGATTGAATTTATCTTGTTGCTTATTTCTATGTAATGTGAGCTACAACTTTGTCATTGTAAGCACAAAACAGATTTTTGTGTAATGCTATGAGATTGAAGTAATATTGGGATGAAGTCATAATATTACAAGATTTAGGTCATTCCGTTGTTTTTACCATGCGTGAATCAGAAGTTGTTTGGTTGCAAGGGCATCAACTTTTGGTGAGTTGAAGTCTGTGTGACCACAAAACCGATTTTTGCGTAATATTAAGAGATTTAAGTAATATTGGGAGAAAGTCATTAAATTGTGCGATCAAAATTGTTACATTACTTTACATCACCCAAACTCACTTACAATTGATTGGGGGTCTCCCTGTTGATTGTAGGGCATATTGGTGTCACTTCATGTGGATTTGTGGGGACTTCCAAAGCTACCATGTGTAAAATAATGTATTTAAAGTTCTTTGAAATGACCAAAATATAGTTACATGACCACAGATAAACGGTTTAACTCCTTCCATCATCTGTTTTCCATCTCCTTCATCTGGTTTTTTGCCATATTTCTTAACATGGTATCACGTATGCACACGTTAGGTGAACAACAGCAACAAAAAGGAGTGGAACGGCATGATGGGTGAGCTACTGGGGGGTCTGGCTGACATGATTGTGGCCCCCCTCACCATTAATAATGAGCGAGCTCAATACATCGAGTTCTCCAAGCCGTTCAAGTATCAGGGCCTGACCATCTTGGTTAAGAAGGTAAGTGGCACCCATCCAAAAAAGTGTCATTAAGAGAAGAAGAGAAACTAGAAAATGCCACTTCTGGAGAAATTGCATAGGGGGCCTTGGGTCTTTTTTCACGTTTTCTTTTCACTTCTCCTTTGCACCTCATGATATGAACCAAAACGAGTATTAGATAATCCGGTGATGCAACAATTATTGGGGTCAGGAAGTCATTCTACGACTGCAACTAATGAATATAAAAAAGCTCTTGTCATACTTCTGCTCTGAATTGAAATCTCGATATTTACTCGCATATAAGCCGCTTTTGTCGGACAAAAATTGATGATTGAATCGATGTCCTCAGTTCAAAAAGGCGCCATTGCATCCGCGTGTGACGTGACGAATTCGGGTGATACTTTATTTCTTTTCAAAATAGAGAATAGATAAACAGATAAAATACTAAACAAAATTTTGACGTTTATGAATGAAATTCAAGGAAAAAATGTACGTATCATTCTTGCATAAAACGTGAAAAATCTCACGTTCCCGTCACTGATCGCTTAGGGTAGATCCATCTTACCTAGGTCCAGGGCAGCCAGTTTACCTAGCCTAGGGCGCTGACGTATAAACCTAGTTAAACATGCTTTGACTGGCCACATAAAACAAAATTCCACTTTGATTGTTATACATTTCCTATATTTTCCGTTGTTTTCATTATAAGGCAAGTTATATCATTTTTGTTCAGGCACCTAAGCGGACAACTTGGCATCCTATAGTTTTAGTTGGAGTTGTAGTCTTTAGTAGAGAGCACCGCAAACATTTCCAGTGGAGTTTGATTCAGTGTTAATCAAAGTCGGCTGGAATGTGTTGCCAAAGAAGAATGCTCTACATTGTCAATTACTTGCATTTGATACAAAAGAAGCTGAAGAATCATCGGTGTACTTTCGTCTCACTCTCTGACCGGTGTATTTGGGTAGATGAGGTGTCCCACCGCTATCAAAGAACATCGCAACCCTAAGCTAACGCGCTAATATAGATTTTTTTCATTGTATTTCTTGTTCAAAAGTGACAACTATTGGAGTAATGTGAACCAATATGTCTGCCACACACAAAGCATCAGGTTCTCATCAAGATAAACTTATTTCATTTTTCAAATTGAATTATTTGATATTTAGCATTTACAAGGACAGGCATAACTTCCTTATGGTATTGACACTAATAATGTGCTTTTGATTCATAGTACCTCAGAAATACAACGTGTGATGATTTTCCCTTCAAAGTAACACTTGTACTCCCTATTAAAACCATGAAAATGGAGGTGAAAATTGGGCATCGGGGCAGATTATATGTGAAAAATTGTAATATTCAACCATTTTAGTGCAATTTCATGGGTGCAGCTTATACGCGCGGGGCCTTATATGCGAGTAAATATGGTATGTGATTAAAAAATAATTGTGGGACGAGACACATTTGAAAATTGAAACGCTTTTGCCAGTGGAAATGAACGAGGCCTTTTTGTTGCCACCTGCAGGAAATCCCTCGCAGCACACTGGACTCCTTCATGCAACCTTTTCAGAGCACCTTGTGGCTTCTTGTCGGCCTGTCGGTCCACGTGGTGGCAGTGATGCTCTACCTATTAGACCGGTTCAGGTAGCGCTATAAGCTAAATTATGTGACTTGTGGTGTCAGCCAGTGCTTGCTAATGTGTGTAATGTGATTGTGTGAAGCCCATTTGGAAGGTTTAAAGTGAACAGCGAAGAAGAAGAAGAAGACGCCCTCACCTTGTCCTCAGCCATGTGGTTTTCCTGGGGGGTTCTGCTCAACTCCGGCATCGGAGAAGGTGATTCCGCAAGCGCCAATTTTGTGTTATAGGTTTTGAAATTTGCCGGCCATGGCCAGCTGCAGCCGGGAATGTCTACTTTGGGTTTTCAACCATGCATGCCTGTGTTATTTGTGTTATGCCCATAATTATTTGCTACTTTTGTCAATCATCTCTAAAACATCGAGCAATAAATACAATTTATGTGGTAAGGTGCAATGGGACGATCCAAATATATATTACAGTCAAAAGTTGAAAATCCCTCCAAACTAGCTGTGATTAATATCACACGGATATTGGGCTGGGCAGCCGGTGTAGGTGGTGAGTGTTAGTGTGTTGGCCTCACAGCTCTGGGGTCCTGGGTTCAAATCTAGGTCATGTCCATCTGTGTGAACTTTGCATGTTTTCCCCGGGCTTGCATGGGTTTCATCCGGGTTTTCTCCCACATCCCAAAGACGTAATTCGTAGCCTGATTGGACACTCTACATTGCCCTTAGGTATGTGTGTGAGTGTGCATGGTTGTCCAACTCCTTGTGCCCTGCAATCGGCTGCCCACCGATTCAGGGTGTCCCCCGCCTCTGGCTTGGAGTCAGCTGGGATAGGCTCCAGCATCCAACCCAAGCTCGGATAAAGCAGTTCAGGAAATGAGATGAGATATTGGGATGAATATCTTCCATCTTTTAATGCATGGAGTCCTGGGAGTATTTTGTCAGAGAAACCATCCAAATATGCATCTCGGTAACATTACAGAAATTAGATAAATTTGACGATAACAGCAGCAACAAAGAAACTGTCATGTTTGTTGCCTACAATGATGTGTCTTTTCAGCAGCGAGGTGGGGCACCCTCAGCACAATTGCAGCTGATTAACACATCAGGTATTTAAAGACACCCGCCACAGTCGGCGGATTGCCTGTCTCCCCCTTGCTTACCACCCTGCTTGTCCAACACCTCGCTGTGAATTTTGACATTTGTATTTTGTGTTTTCATACTTTGAAAGCCTTCGTTTATTCGCCGAATCGGTCGTGTTGTTTTTTTATGGATGGATAACTTTATTCATCCCGTATTCGGGAAATTTCATTGTGGCAGTACCAAGAGGGTGATCAGACAGAACAGCAAAGCAAAAACACAAAGTACAAAGCAAATAAAAGTAAATGGAATCATGAAGAATCACCAAATCAAATCATTAAGACATAAAAGCAGCAAAAGCACAAAACGAGCAAGAGCGGTTTGTTGTACTTTTTGATCTTTCGTTTTTTTGCCAACTCGATCGTGCTGTTTTGTTGTACCTTTTGATCCTTTGATTATTTGCCCACTCGGTCGTGGTGTTATGTTATCTCCTTTTGATACTTTTTGGCGTGTTCTTTTTGTTTAATAAATTCTAGTTTTAGTGAATACTGACTTCTTAGTTGTTGTGGAACCATCTTTAATCTGCTTGACGATTCAGAAGCAGAAACAGTCTCAGGGTGTGTTGAAACACACAGCAAGGCTTTAATGAAAGAAGCGGACGATTGGACATCTGACTTCAGTATATACAGTTGTGGTCAAAAGTTTACATACACTTGTGAAGAACATAATGTCATGGCTCTCTTGAGTTTCCAGTTATTTCTACAACTCTGATTTTTCTCTGATAGACTGATTGGAACAGATGCTTTGTCACAAAAAAACAACAGAAGGGGACCTAGTAATGACACAGAATTAAAACAATGTGACCCAGAAGTGGACTAAAATGATGTGACATGTACATGCCATAAAAGAGTCACCAAAAAGCAGGTCCGCCAAGGATTAGAAGCTGCTGGAACACAGGTGACAGTGTCCACAGTCAAGCGTGTTTTGCATCTCCCTGGACTGAGAGGCTGCCATCCAAGAAGGAAGCCACTGCTCCAAAAGCGGCACCTTAAGGCTCGACTAAAGTTTGCTGCTGATCACATGGACAAAGATATGACCTTCTGGGAGAAAGTTCTGTGGTCGGACGAAACAAAAATCGAGCTGTTTGGCCACAATGCCCAGCAATATTTTTGGAGGAGAAAAGATGAGGCCGTTAACCACATGTGCACCATGCCTGGCGTCAAGCACGGTGGTGGTAGTATTATGCTGTAGGGCTGTTTTGCTGCTGGAACTGGTGCTTTACAGAGTAAATGGAATAATGAAGAAGGAGGATTACCTTCAAATTCTTCAGGATAACCTAGTCATCAGCCCGATCGAAGATTGGGTCTTGGACGCAGTTGGGTGTTCCAAGAGGACAATGACCCCAAACATACATCAAAAGTAGTAATGGATTTGCTAAATTAGGTTAGAATTAAGGTTTTCGAATGGCCGTGCCAAAGTAATGACTCATAACCCCATTGATAACTTGTCGACAATACTGAGGAAACTCCTCCATGTCAGAAAGCCATCAAATTTAACTGAACTTTACCAATTCTGTCAAGAGGACTGTTCCAAGATTCAACCAGAAGCTTGCCAGAAGCTAGCCGATGGCGCCCAAAAGCGCCTAATTTAAGTGAAAATGGCCAGGGGACATGTTACCAAATATTAGTGCTGTTGTATGTATATTTTTGACCCAGCAGATTTGATCACTTGTTTCTGTTCACCCATAATAAAGTCATAAAAGAACCAAACTTCATGAATGTTTTTTGTGACAAAGACGTATCTGTTTCAATCACTCTATCATAGAAAAATCTGAGTTGTAGAAATAACTGGAAACTCAAGAGAGCCATGCCATTATGTTTCTCACAAGTGGATGTGAAGTTTTGACCACCATTGTATGGTTATTTCTAGCTGTCAAAATTGGGGATTACCGTATTCTCTTGCACATACACTGTATTTGTAACTTAAAAGAGTGATGACTGAATCAAGGGTACAACTTGTATGCGCACAAGACTTACAGCGTTGCTATACTCTTTTTCACCATTAGATAACGGCAAATTAACATTCACGATTTGTTGGTTATTTTCTGTCTTGCAGTAAGAAAACAACTATTACTGGATGAATTACTAAATTGCTTATGATATTGACCCTAATAATGAGCTTTTGTTTGGGGTGATTTTTCTTAAGATTTCCTTTTCAAAGTAACACATTTGTACTCTCTATTAAAACCATGATTATGGAGATGTAAAATTGTGAAACGTGGGGCGGCTTATACGCTAGAAATTGAAAATTCAACGATTTTAAGGCAATTGTAAGGCTGTGGCTGATACGGGGGGCGGCTTATATGCGAGAAAATACGATAATTTGAATATTCAGGACATGTTCCTCCTCTGCCTTCTCAGGAGCCCCGAGGAGTTTTTCAGCCAGGATTTTAGGAATGGTGTGGGCGGGATTTGCCATGATCATCGTGGCGTCATACACGGCCAACCTGGCCGCCTTCCTGGTGCTGGACCGGCCTGAGGAGCGCATCACTGGCATCAACGACCCTAGGGTTAGATGATGCAAAGCCCCCTTTTGTGTGTCCTTTGACCTCTCATCTTTTCCTCACGTCATAGCGGTCGTCACACCTCTGAACCCTCATCCACACAGTCAACATCCTCATTTCTTCATCATCATGCCGTGCCTTACCATTTGGAAGTTCCAAATGTACGTGTTTTCCATTCTACCTGCCTTTTCGCCTAGCTTCCGTATTTGACACTTTTTCTTTGTTTTGGCACTTCATAGCTGCGAAACCCATCAGACAAGTTCATCTACGCAACGGTCAAGCAGAGCTCAGTTGACATTTACTTCCGGCGTCAAGTGGAATTGAGCACCATGTATCGCCACATGGAGAAGCATAACTATGAGAGTGCTGCTGAGGCCATACAGGCTGTTAGAGACAAGTGAGAAATCAATACGTATCATTCATACTTTTTAAACTATATGACCAGGTGTGTATAGCCGAGAAACTCATACTGTTTTAGTGTCATTTCTGTGTTACTTGTTGATTTTAGGCATTTTGGGGTCACTAGTTGTTTAGGATCATTTCCTATTCATTCTATACCCACATTTTATTGGTTTTTGGTGTCTATTCATTTTTTTATGGCATGTACATGTCACATCATTTTAGTGCACTTCTGGGTCACATTTTTTAAATTCTGTGTCATTACTAGGTCCCCTTCTGTTGGTTTTAGAACATTTCAGTGTTGCCTCCTATTCATTTTGGATCAGTTCTTGTTGATTTTAGAGCATTTCTGGGCAATTCCATCTTGGGGTTACTGGTTAATTATGATGCACTTATGGGTTTTGTGTTGATTTCTGGCATTTTTCACCTATTCTATGAGATATCTATCAAGATACACAAATTTTAAGATTGCAATATATTCCAATCCCTTAACAACTCGCAAGGTCAGTTTCTCCAATATCGTTAAGCCATACTTTGTATTCATTTTGGTTAAATTCTTGTTGATTTTTTCGAGCATTTTGAGTAACTTTATATTGGAAGCCACCCAAAAGACATAGTCTGTTCAGAGAACAGATAGAATAAGGCATATGTGCCCTTTGCAGCAAACTCCACGCCTTTATCTGGGACAGCGCCGTTTTAGAGTTCGAGGCATCGCAAAAATGCGACCTAGTGACCACCGGCGAACTTTTCTTCCGCTCTGGATTTGGCATCGGGATGCGGAAGGACAGTCCCTGGAAGCAGAATGTGTCGCTGGCCATCCTCAGGTGAGGCCCCACGCCAGCACCATCGAAAGACTAAATGACTAAAGTGGCGGCTTTCAGTTCACATGAGAATGGCTTTATGGAGGACTTGGACAAGACGTGGGTTCGATACCAGGAGTGTGACTCCAGGAGCAATGCACCAGCCACACTCACCTTCGAGAACATGGCAGGTGGGGATGCGCCGGCGCCATCTCTTCTCCTCCTCCTTTCTCCGCCCTACCTTTATTTTCTTGGTGTCACCAGGTGTTTTCATGCTGGTGGCGGGAGGGATCGTGGCGGGCATCTTTCTCATCTTCATCGAGATTGCCTACAAGCGACATAAGGACGCCCGCAGGAAGCAGATGCAACTGGCTTTCGCCGCCGTCAACGTTTGGAGGAAAAACTTGCAGGTGACTGTGACGCTCATGACAAGGATAACGCTATAGATATAGGATATATATAGAATTAAATGCGAAAGGCACACTGTCCGTCAATCCAAATGGCCATTCTCACTTTTTGGCCCTTTTATTAGATTGGCGTTCCTTAAAATTATGGAGCTAAAAATGGAGCTAATGTATACTTTAAAATTGCTATAAATGACTCCCTTTTCGATAAATTTTGTTTTAAGTGGATTGTTTTTTCATACTAGTGAATGACTCAGTGGCAGCCATTGACGGCACTAAACATTCGATCCTCTGGCCTCAGCTGGTCCATTTTGCCCATCAAAGTGAAATGTATTGTCTTTCGAATTAAGTCATAACTTGCTTGTTTGTAAACCAAGACTTATCTCATCTAAAAAAAAAATCAAAAGCCTTTATTGTCATCATACACAGCTGCTTAAAACAAAATTGGTGGTGCTAGTCCACTAAGTGCGTTTTCACAGTAAAAAAAACCCATAAATAAGTAATATAAAAATATAAAAAGTCACATCCTGGAAAGGGGAATTCTAAAATATTGTGCAATCTAAGATATTGCACATTGTTATTGCACAGAAGTGTCGTGCTAACACAAGTTTAGAGTCCTAATGGCTGTGGGGGAAAAAACTCCCTAAGTCTATTTGTGCTTTGTGAGAACCGTTCCGTCTGCCAGAGGGCAGCAGCTGGAACAGGTAGTGACCAGGGTGAGGTATGAGTCCCTAACAATGTTCCCGGCTCTGCTGAGGTAACGAGGGCTGGCAATGTCATCCAGTGTGGGCAGAGAGCAGCCGATGATCTTCTGCTGCCATGCTTCCAGCGTACCACACTGTAATGCAGTATGCCTGGAGGCTATCCCCTGTGGCTCTATAGAAGGTTACCAGAAGCTTAGTGTCCAAGTTGTTTCTCCTTAGTACCCTCAGGAAATGGAGTTGTTTCTGGGCCTTCTTCACCACTGCTGTGGTGTTGATAGACCAGGAGAGCTTGTCCATGACGTGGACCCCCACCCTCCAATTTGAAGGACTGGACGCTGTATACTCATACTCCATTTATGAGAAGTGGGGCCAGATCTGTGCTGCGTTTGCGAAAGTCCAGGATTATTTCTTTAGTTTTCGTGGTGTTTAGTGTGACATTGTTCACCAAACACCAAAAAGAAAGTTTGTTGACCTCATTTCATGTCCCTGAAGCTTCAGTGTACTTCCAATTTGTCAGTCTCAAAGCGGGCAAAGAAACGGTTCAGTTCCTGTGCTAGTGAGGCATCTGCGTTAGCATACACATTGTTGTCATTGTAATTGGTAATGCGTCGTCGTGACCGGACGATTCACCGGAAGACATCGCGCGGACAGTTCGCCAAATGGACGTTTTGCCGAAACGGGATTCGCACGCTCGCCCCGCCCCCGGATTGTGTGTCTGTTTTTCAACCTCGGTACAAAAAACAACACAATGAGAAACATCTCCACTTTTATTTGTCTAATAAAATAATAAATTTAAACACTTTTTCGGCAAAACTTCCGTTTGGCGAACTGTCCGCCGGCAAAACTTTTTTCGGCGAATTGTCTGAGTACCATGTGTCATATTCATTGCCACCTCTTCTCTGGGTTATTTTCTGTGAAGTGCTCCTCAACCCTATAAGCATGTTTGATGTTAGAATAAACATGGTCTAGTTTTATCTCCTCTAGTGTGACACTTCACGTGCTGGATGAACTTGGGCAGAACAGTCTTTAAAAATTCTATGTGGAAGTCACCGGTGACAATAAAGACTCCAACGGTGTGGTCAAGCTGCTGTTTGTTTACAGTCCCTAGCAAGAGGCTAAGTGCTGGATAACATTAGAATCCGGTGCAATGTAAACAGCCGTTACAATGACAATCCTTAGCTCCCTAGGTAGATAGAAGGGCCTGCACCGAACTGCCATGATCCTACTGTTGCAGCACCAGTCGTTGTGTATGTACACGTTGTATTCTTTCCCTTCGCCGCCTCGTTGTACTCTGAGTGGGCTGAGTATCCACGGAGATCCCGGTGGTCTCGAGATGTCCTCGGGATTGATATATATCCTACTGAGAGTAATTAAATACTGGCCATGTAGAAAATGTTTGCCTCGCAGTTGTTCGTAAATAACGATAAGACTAAGAAAACTAAACACTAAACTGGAGAGCAAAGAGCCGCTACACCCGTGTGCCGCCATCTTGGATCTCTCATCTCATTATCCGACCCTAGTGAGGGATAGGATAAAGTGGCTCAGAAAATGAATGAATGATACAGAATTTTTTAACCAAGCCTAATTTTTAAAAAATCTAAAGAGAGCTTGAGTCATAGATCAACCAAACCATTTAACAATTAATCAAAACTTTAAGAGCACATTAAGAATAATTTAAAGGAGAAATTTACCCTAAATTCACAGCAGTAGGAATCACCTGAGAAATCTTACATGCATACGTACAATGGCATATGTAGAATCTATATAAATAACTGAATAATTAGGGCATTAACATGCATATTGTTTTTCTTGCGCAGCCATACCCAACTGACATCACTGGCCAGATCAACCTATCGGATCCCTCCGTCAGTACTGTGGTGTGAACGCCAGTGCCACGCCCATCACAAGCCCAAGCTTTCTTTGTTTTTTTCTTTTTTCCATATGGGTTTTTTTTTTATCAGGTGGGCAGAGCCAGTTGAGTAGGAAGCAGCTTTCTTTCACAAAAAAACATTATTCTCTGGAAGTTCAAATCTCAAGATTGAAAGCCACAAAATTCCCGCATACACTTTTAATAAGCTTTCTGTTCTTTCTTTTTACTTTTTCTTCAGTTTGGACCAGATCCTTCCTGTTATTTATATGGCACTCTGTGTTCCATTTGGGACACTTTCTTGTAAAATTTGGGGGATTTGTTCATTTTTGGGTACTTCCTGTCCATTTTTGCATCACTTCTTATGCCTATGCACTGTTCATTGTGGGGTACTTATTTAGTTACCTGTTTTTTGGGGGGGTTGGAGTCATTTCGCATTCCATTTTGTGTTGCTTACTGAAAATGAAAATCAGACATAGGCATTGTCGTCATCATTGACTTGACAAAAAGCCTAGTAGTCATCATACCCTCAGCAGCGTATGACAAAATTGTATAGTGCTTCTCCACAAGTTCGTCTTCCCAGGCCAGACACATTTATGACATTTATTTATGACATATTCATACTTGTTAGCTCTCCGCCTTGAGCGCCATTTTCCGGCGACTACAAGTTGCCTCACCGATGCCAACAAGAATAAGATGGATCACTTACCTCTCAGTCTTTATACTTACCCTCCCTCAGTCATCCTGTGGAAGGCAGATCTGCACCAAACGACTTTCCTGTTACTTCAATTCGACTTGACTTAATTTCATAGTAGGGATATGTGTAGTCGTCACGTCACGTGTTGCTGTAGGTTCAGAGACCTGATGGCTGTTGGGAAGAAGCTGTCCTTGAGCCTGTTTGTCCGTGCTTTGTAGGACCTGTAGCGTCTGCCAGATGGAGGCAGCTGGAACAGGCCGTGTCCAGGGTGGTATGGGTCTCCCACAATGGACCCGGCTCTTCTGAGGTATCGGGGGTTGGCAATGTCTTCTAGTGATGGCAGAGAGCAGCCGACGATCTTCTGGGCAGTGTTTATCACCCTCTGTATGGCTTTTTTGTCTGCTGCCGTGCTTCCGGTATACCACACTGTGATGCCGTAAGTCTGGATGCTCTCCACAGTGGCTCTGTAGAAGGTTACTGGCTGTTTTGTTACACTTCCTCTTTCGCTTTAAGTCACTTCCTATTAATGTAGGGGGCCTTCTTGTTCCTTTTTTGGTACTGTATTTACTCGCGTATACGCCGCCCCGTAAAATTGCCATAAAATCGTTGAATTTTACAATTTCTCATGTATAAGCCGCCCCATGATTCACAATTTTCACATCCATATTCATGGTTTTAATAGGGAGTACAAATGTGTTACTTTGAAGGGAAATATTAAGAAAAAATGTCACACTTGGTATTTCTGAGATACTATATGAATGAAAAGCACATTATTGGGGTCAATATCATAAGAAATTAATTCATCCAGTAATGGTTGTTTTTTGACTGCACAACAGAAAATAACCAACAACTAGTACGTATTTCTTTGCCGACTTCTACTGGTGAAAAAGTGTGTAGCAAGTCTTGTGCACATTTTTGCCGTACCCTTGATTCAGTCATCTTTCTTTTGTTACAAATACGGCTTCTATTCGAGAAAATACGATACTTACTCTTTGCTTTAGGGGGCCTTCTTCCTTTTGGGGTATGTACTCTTCGCTTTTTGGGGCCTTTTTGTTGGGCTACTATTCGCTTTAAGGGACTCTCCTCACATTCATATTAATTTTTGGGTCACTTCTTGTACAATTACTCATTAATTTTGGGAACGTATTCATGTTTGCTACACGTTGGAGGTATTTTTTCATATCCGTCACTTGTTAATTATTGGTTCTCTTCCTGCTCATTTTTTGTATCACTTTCTACTTTGAGAAGAGTACTGTGGGGCTGTTTTTTCCCCTTCCTCCTTAATGTTAAGTCACGTTCTATAAATTTATGGCCACTTCTTGTTCAATTTACTCCTGGCTTTAGGGGACCAGCTAATTTTAAGGACACTCTTGGTGATTTAGTTTTGTGTTGATATGAAACAGGGAGTGATCTCTGCCGGTTGTTTGTGAAATTTTATACGCATTCACTGAACCATATAGCAAAGACCGTTAGTTATCTTCAACATGTTAGCTTGAGTAGATTTCAAAATCTGTCAATCAACACATGTTAGTTGCAGAGGCTCTGCCCCCTGACGCTCCCACGGCATGCTGAAATTAATAATGCCATCACACCTGTGCTTTAATTTCATTTTGTCTTCCTCCTCCAGCCAATCAACATGAAGCACATTATGTGGGCATTTGTTGCTTTTCCTTGCCCGCCAGATTTGAGTATTGAGCAATTTGTTAGAGTGTTTAACTCATTGACCTGCGACACCCTGTACAAACTTTACCACTCATTAGCTGACGACTTGACATTGGCTAACGCTCATTGATGCTAATCCATCTGGTGAATTGGCTAACATGAGAGCAAATGTTTCGTCTGTACCAATGATGTTGTCAAATGTTTTCAAGTGTTTAAACTTAGTGTGTAATTTGTGAATTTTATATCAATCTTAGATATGATATGGCCGAGTGCCATATTTTCCAGACTATAAATTGCCCAGGGGTATAAGATACAAAATACTCAGTGAAATGCGTCCTACAAGAAACAAGTAACATCAGACCACAAGTCGAATATTTGGAGGAAGGAAAATGTCACCTATTTATCGCCAACCAGCTCAAACAGTCTTACTACAGCAACCAATGAGCAGTTCAAATCAATAGTTCCCTAAACCACAGCTGCTGGTTTTTGCAAGCTACTATGTTGTAACAATTTAGCTCAATAATGCCCAACTAGTCAGTTTGGTTAAACTTCTGTAGTATGCATACAGGCCTTTACGCACGCTTTTGGCAAATAATTAACTTCCTGACATAACCAGTAGCTTTGTTTAGCTATAGTGGCTTTACATCCTCCGCATTATGGGCCAGACACACAGTCAACACTGCTCCGGTTCAATTCATTTTCTCTAAGAGGACTGCAATCACCTCCCTCTTGCGGTGAAGCGACTGGCGACCAATACTTCATGCGGGTTTGCAGGTGCACATGCACTCGCTAGCCTGCGACATGAATAAAACATTTAGACCAAATTTAGAATGGATGGATGGAACGCCATGAATCACACTAGAATAAGTTGCAGTCTTACCCAAATTCTGAAAGAATTGTGCAATGTATAGTCTCCGAAATATGGTAAATAGCAACTCTTTTCAATTTTGGCTCCCAAATGTTGTTTTAAATGATTATCTAGCATCTCATTTAGTCGCGGTTTGAACCAGCAGTTCCTATATATTACGTCGATCGTGGGCTACAAGTTGATCTGGGTAATGTATTGTAGTAAAATTTTATATGGGACCTGAGCTACTGTGCGTCCAGGCACGATTACTACATGCCCACACTATTTTGAATCATGCGGTGTTTCAAAGAATATCAGCATACATAACTTCTCCGTCTTTTGCCCAAAGTTAGCTGGTATAGGCAACAGTACCCACAAACCCTGTCAAGAATAAGCTTTGTTGAAAATGAGTGAACAAATGAGTTAACACTTCCCAGCTCAGAGGCACACACTAATGTAGCAACTGGTGAGCCTCTAGTTAAGTGATGTCATTGATATTGACGTGAGCAAAATGTTCACAGTAACACGCTAAGATTTTTTGATGTCATTTGTGGTAAAGGAGGTGGAGCCAACATAAAAGCCTGCCCTTTTTTCTATGTCCTCTTGTAAAATGCAAACTGACTCTGAACAATCATGTTGTTGTCAAAATAAGCTTGATCACTTGCCCTAGAAATCATGTTTATATCAAAACAAAATGTAAGCACTGTCATTATTAAAGTTATTGTAAGCAATGTTTGTGTCCAAATAAAACTCAATGAAAGTAAACTGTGTTGGTGTCCAAATACAGTCAAACCTCTACTTATGAACTCTTCTAGGTACTGAAGAATCTGACATATTTTACTCACTCTTTTTAGTATAGCTGTTTCATTTTGATATCACATTTTACTCATTCTTTTTAGTATGGCTGTTTCATTTTGATATCACATTTTACTCATTCTTTTTGTGGCGGTCTTGTTTTAGTATCGCCACTGAAGAGTTGGGCTCCTGTTCTCAATTCAATTACAATATGAACAGAAGGATGGGTCCGAGACTCCTCGACTACAATGTTAACAAAAGGCTCTTCCTGAGATTCTTGTTTCAAGGAGGGATTCACACTGATAAGAGACCAGATGGAGGACTTCAAAGGGCAGAGGAACAAAGAGCAGGGCAGAGGGTCGGGACTTTATAGGACCAGCGGAGACAGAGGTCTGGATGATGTGGATTCAAGGCTGGAAGATGTGGAGCCCAGAGAAACCCCCCCTCACAGCAGCCCTGGACCAGCCCACATCTCATTATTAATCAGCGAATGAATATGCATTTTTGTTGGACTATAACTGGGCAAACGCGGGTTTGGACAATGTCTTTTCCATCCTCCGCTTTGGGACATCAACACTCAGCGGGCTTATTCTATGGGAGGGAGACCCGGAGCTCTGTATGAATCAATTTGAATGGAATAAATCATCTGTGGATAAACTCGCTCAACCCTGGTTTGTCTCCTCCGATGCTGAACACGCTCCATTGTTAGACTGGAGACTACAGAGTTAAGGAATTGGAGTCAGGTGAAATAGTTTAGTCTAACAGTATGAAATTTTCAGGTTACAAATTTTATTAAATGCAAGTGAGTGACTCGAAATACAAAAATGATCCACGTTATGAAATCCCCCAAAAAGCAAATGCATTTCCTTATCCGTTATTGTATTTTGAAAATGTCGCATATGAATTGATTTTCACTTTAAGAGCATCGCTTCCCTCTACTGTGCTCTCATTTCATCGCTCTCATTCTCATATACAGTGGTACCTTGAGGTACGAGCTTAATGCGTTCCGGAGCTGAGCGCATATGTTGATTGATTTTTTGCACCGGTGAATCGTGATATAACAAACTAATTTAAATGAACTTGGATTACGATGTAGACACACTAAAAAATAAGTTTAATATAACTTTACACTAAACTTAATTCTAATTTAGTTTTACATTTTTATACCTTTTTCTGGCCGGGGTGCTGTTAGCCCCGCCTCCACCCTCACGTTCACTATTGATGGTTTGCTGTCGTATTCCCTTCAAAATATTCCGAAAATGATTCACACAAATGTCCTCACAATAGGTTAACTCACGACCTTTTGCCAACGAGTAGTCTTGAATTAGCAATCACTTCGCCAACGGGAGCTAACAGGCTGGGGGTGGGGGGCAGATTTAATGCAACGCTTCCCCCAGTGCTTGCAGAGACATTACAAAGAGGGAGTTGCGACCAGAGGTATTACACAAGGAGTTGCGGGGGAGAGAGCCAGTGCCCCTGATGTTATTATGAGCAGCCAACGACAGGTAATATATACTCCTTGTATTAGTGATCGCTGCGACATTCGCGCTGAGTGAAGGAAAAAAAAAACTGAAAAATGCAACGTTCCGCCTAGTGTTCGTATATGTGCTATACACGAAAGAGATGCAGCAAAAAAGACAGTGCGCTACAATAATAAACAGAGTCTCATGTCTTGGCCCCCTGGCTTTCTCAGATCTTGAAATTTTCCTTGTATCTAGAGATAATTATTTGCTCAAAATCTTTACTCGTATCTCAAATTGCTCGTATGTCGAGGTACTGCTGTACTTGGATTTACGATACCTTAGACTAAACTTAATTCTATTTTTTATACCTTTCTTCTGGAACAATATGTTTTTTTCTGTATCTGCATTACCCCCATTTTTGCTACTGTCACAATGAAATTTCCCAAATACGGGATGAATAAAGTTATCCAATCCAATCCAAAAGCACTCAATTCGATTCCCTTGGCTGTTTCCCAACAACCACTATCCATGTTTCAAAATTATAAATGCTCCCCTTATTAATGATTACAAGTGCCCTTATTAAGCGATAGAAAACCGTACCAATGCACCGCGGTACATATTTTACCACACATGCACATACACTCAAAGTCTAAATGAAGTACAAAGTGGACGGCTTTCGGCCCTGGTAGAACGAGCATCTGCCGCCACCTGGTATTACATCTCCCATAATAATGCCCTAGAGCAGTGGTCTCAAACCGGTTCCACATATGGCCGCAGTGGGTCCTGGTTTTTGTTCCAACCGATCCAGTGCCGACATTTTAACCCATCAGGTGTCTTTAAAATAAGTAGCACCTGACTCTAATTAACTGATTGCACTTGCAAAAAGTATTCTTGTTGAGTTGGAATGAAAACCTGCACCCACTGCGGCCCTTTGGGAACCGGTTTGAGACCACTGCCCTAGAGAGAACTATTTCCGCGGTGCAGGGCGCACTTTCATATGCTTTATTTATTTTAAGACATTAATAAATCATTCTTTAGATTTTTTTCATTTAAAATTGGGACACAGACTAATTAAGATTTAGTTGGTAGCTCTGTGAGGACCGTGGAACAAATTAGAGAATTTACGTATAAAGTACACCTCTGCATACAAAATGTTCAAGTTACGAAAGAAAATTATATATATATATATATATATATATATATATATATATATATATATATATATATATATATATATATATATATATATATATATATATATATATATATATATATATATATATATATATATATATATATATATATATATACATATACATATACATAGAAATATATTAACAACCCGTTATAACCCAAAACAATGTACTTGTTGCATAAACGGTCATAACTTGTGACTATTGTAACTTGTGTTACCTTTTGTTTTCCAACTAGAGAAGTCCTTAGCTAGTTAGCAGGCCAAACAAAGAAATCTCAATAACATAGCTTAGCTTCATTGCTACGACCGTCATACACACACACATCACCATGCTAACGCTAATGGCGGCCGAGGGTACGTTGCTAATGCTATTTCATGTGTTCTACTCGAGGCTCGTGAAATCTCAATAGCATAGCTTCCTTTGCTACGACCATCATATACTGCACACTCATGCTAACGCTAATGGCGGCCGAAGGTAGATTGCTAAAGGCTATAAATGCCCTTCACCCGAGACTCGCACATTCACGCCCACACATAAAAAGTAAACAAACCTTACTAAACATTATGTTCTTTCTCACATGCTAACTATTGTCTCTTGCAAACCCCACACTCAATCGGTCTCTACAACAAAACAACATACCTTTAAAACACAGGGGGAAATAACCAGACACGTCAGTTGTTGTTATCTTCAAGCCAACTTTTACTGAAATACCTGAAGATCCCCTCACGTGTCAGCTACGTGAGTCCAGACATAAAAAATCGAATACCGATCCATACCCTTGCTATTTGGCTGGAGGCATCAATAATCGAAGAATGATAAACATCCATCCCAAAACTAGTTTTACATCACACATGCACTCATTTATAACTTAACTCACTTTACCCTGTCACACTCTCCCCCACAAAAACAAAAGTCGTCCCGACATCGGTATACTCCCAAATATCTCCACTTTTGTGAGCCGATGCTCATTAAACTCCAGGTGGCAAGGGCCACAGTTCAAATATAATCCACAACTCGTACGGTCCACGTATACTGGATGGGAACTGTAATCACAGTCCGTAACAGTCCATGCCCGCATCATACATGACACCCTTGTAGGCTCAAGCTTGTTGGACTCCATACATAAAGGGTGGCTGCAGGTAATATGGATGCAGGTGTACTAACCAAAGGGCCACTCCTGGTGCAGTGTAAACAGGTAGCCACTGATGCGGTGACTGGGTACTATAACAGGTGGGGACACCAACCTGGTCATAGGTCGTGGTGGATGTCTATCCCTTCTTGGCCTTTCGTCAGTCAGCGCCTCAGGTTCTGTCACGGCGGTTGGCGGGGAGGTCTCTGATAACTGATCATCACTCGGATTTTCAAGAGGAGGATTTGCTCCCTCACCAGGCAGGTCCTCCAGCTGATGGTCATCTTCTACTTGTACTGGTCCCGAAGCAGAGCCCCTCACTTCATGTGTCTGGTCCGCTGGCAGTGGCCTGTGCTCCATCTCTCGGGTACCTCTCTCATTTAGCCCCTGGCGGAGCTCATAGTGGAAGTCATATTCGTCATCGCTGTCTTTGTCTGACTCCTGATGAGATACCGGCTGCTGTTTCTTTCTCGGCATACTTGTGCCAATTTTCCCTTCTTCTGGTGTTATCTCAACGAGTAAATGGTCACAGGACATCAGTAGATTTCTGTGCAGAACTCTGGAACGCCCTTTACCTCTTTCTGGCTTAACTTCATAAATTGGTAGGTCAGATCCCATTCGCCTCACCACTGTGTGAACTGTATCTTCCCAGAAGTCACAGAGTTTTCCAGGTCCTCCTCTTGGTGTCAGGTTTTTTATCAGGACGCGCTCTCCTGGTTGTAGCACAGAACTCCTCACTTTAGTGTCATAGTGCTTTTTACCCTTTTCTGCAGCTTTCCGTGCGCTCTCGGTGGCAAAGGTGTACGCCTCCTCCATCCCTCGTCTCCATTTTTCCACATAGTCCTGCTGTCCATCTGCATCAGAGTTGTTGCACAGTCCAAAGAGCATGTCCACTGGAAGCCTCGGCGAACAGAAGGTAAAATGGTGAATAACCTGTCACATCACAACGGGTACAGTTGTAAGCATGCACAATTTTGTTCAAAGGCTCCTTCCAATTCGATTTCTGTGTCTAAGTCAGTGTTCTGCGCATCTGTAGTAATGTTCTGTTCATTCATTCCACTTGACCATTACCCATCGCGTGATACGGTGTTGTCCTTGATCCAGCCATACCACTGAGTCTCTTCAACTGGGTGAACAACTGGTTTTCAAATTTTCCTCCCTGATCATGGTGGATACGTAAGGGGAACCCAAACTTCAGAGCAAAGTCATTGAAGATAAGGTTTGCAGCAGCTTTTCCTGACTTGTTGGTGGTAGCATATGCTTGGACAAAACGTGTAAATTGGTCGACTACGACGAGGATATGTTCATATCCACCTTTACATCTATCAAGATGAAGAAAGTCAATGCAGACCAGCTCAAAGGGGTGTGTTGTCACAATAATTGTCAATGGTGCTCTCTGTTCCTGGCATGGTTTCTTTTGTTTTAGACAATGGCAGATTTTAGTCACATAATGTTCAATATCAGACTGCATATAAGGCCAGAAGAAACGATCACGCACAAGGGATACTGTGCGGTCGACGCCCTGGTGCCCCATGTTATTATGCAACTCTTGCATTACTGTTCCTCGATATTGTTCTGGCAGGACTAACTGGTTATGGGTCGTTGTGGTTCTGTACAGAATCCCGTCACTGTCTATTATCAGTTTCTCCCACTGCCTGAGCAAGCATTTTGTCTTTGGGCTGAGTGACTTCAACTCCTCAGCTGATGGCTTACCACCTGAAACTAAATGAAATGTTGTCTCCACCCACCCAATAAAAGGCATCTCAATCCCGTTTGCTGCAATCAATGTCAGATCTGCAGATATTTCTAATATTTCTGACACATTTCTCAGTCTCACGCCAGGTAAATATTCATCTTTCCACCTTTCGTCAATAATTGAAACTTGTAAACCTGTGTCCCATAATGCTTGTAGTTGGTGACCCTTTATGTAACACTGAACTAGACATTGCCTTCCAACTAGAGAGGTAATTTTATGTTGATGACCTATTATTGCTGGGGGTGATCGGTAGGGCGTGCCTTGATCTCTGCGAGGAAGTTCCCCCCAGTTACTATGTATAAATCGTTGGAACGTTTCTCTCTTCATGGTTGACCCTAGTCCCGCAGGGGCAATCATTAGTCGTTTAAAGGGGCTTCTCTTTGTGGCCTGACAACTCGGTTTTTACAGCCAGCTTGGAAATGTTCTCCACTTCCACACCGATAACAATGTGTGCACTGGACATCTCGCCCTTCCTGCTGGCAGACAAAACACCTCCTCGGGACATAGGCAGGGCGGCCTGTGTTCCAGTGAGGTGCTGCGGGCTGGCTGTAATAATTTCGTCGAACCGTAGGTGGCTGGGGGTCCATCACTGGTCTCCTGACAGAGGGCTGATGCTGGAACCTAGTCTGTTGTAACGTCTCTTTAAGCTGAGCGATCTCGGCACCGAGACCTTTAAGAGATGCGACACTGGTCTTCAGTTCGGCAAGCTCCGCTTACTTCCGGAGGACATTTTAGATCTTTCTTCGGCAGGCCGATTAGTAGGTCGCAGGTCTTCTGACTGCACCTGGTTCACTTGTCTCGCTGCCTGTGGGGTGCTAAACTTCTTTTTATTTTTCCTTTCTTCTTCATTAGCGCATGCTATATTTAACCTGTCCAATAACAGTTCATCGGACGTTTTACAGTCCAATAAGAGAGGCTGCAAAACTATCCGTATATATAGCTCTGAAGCCCAGTGAGTATTGTGTGTAAACACATACGCTGTACTAGGCTTGGGTCGTACTGAAGTCCCGATTCTGCCTCACGTGATGCAAACAATACTTTCTGTCCAAGGCCCAAGACTCGCATAAAAAAAACTTTGCAGGGTCTCCCTACTCTGCTGTGCTTCCGAAGTTAGCTGCTTGTAAAGGTCGGTAGCACTCCTCTCCTGAAAATGAGCACGGAGGATGGATGCACTTGAGTGTGGGCAGAGTAAGATTAGATTTTTCTTCAAAATAGTTTCTTAATTGTAGACCTGGGGAGATAGCTCTGATCACTGCGTCGACAATTTCCACGTCCTGGTAACCCCTACTCGTTCCCTTTTTAATTTGGTGAACCAGACTGGAGAACGTCAGCTTGTGCTTCTGGCCTGGTTTATCTATTTGACCCGCAATCTTGAAATCTTTCTGCTAGTATGGGCTTGGCGGGTGCTGGGGAGACACGTCCCTTTGAAGGTCCGCCGCGGCGGGTAGCTGGGGCAAAGATCCTGGCTTGCCATTTTCAGCCCTTTTGTCTTCATGCCTCATCTCATATATTTTCTCTTTCAATTTCAACAACTCGGACATACCTTTATCCTCTTCGTCTTCGAGTTCTTCCCTTTCCAGGTGCGTCACAATGTGAGCCAACAATGCCATATGTGATGTGCGTTTCACACTCCTTATGTTAAGAAAATCACATATTTTTAACAGGTCATTAACTGTCAGGTCCTCCAACATTCCTTCCACCTCTAGGTATAACTGCTCCAGTTCCATTTCCATTTCCTCAATGGTGTAGGAGTACGGTTTACTGTGCAAAAGTGAACTCTGAACTGGCACGTCTTTACCGTCTCTCTAATGATCTCTGCTGGGCCTCAGATGACGAGTACTCTGCCAACTTCAAGTTCCTCTTAACAGCAACACCTGTCCTCACTGTCTTCTTCCTGGTTTGTAGTGTAGATTTAGCTGGCTCGGAATTCAGTGAGCAGGTTGTGAACACTGGTCATCTAAGCAGCAATCCCAGAGGTGCCTCCAAATGTTGTACCCCTGAATTCGACAATTTCTTTGCCTTTAAAACACAGGGGGAAATAACCAGACAGGTCAGTTGTTGTTATCTTCAAGCCAACTTTTACTGAAATTATAAATCAATTCACACAAAACATAATATACAATAACACCAATTTATATGTATATATATACGGGTGTTATTGTATATTATGTTTTGTGTGAATTGATTTACAATTTCAGTAAAAGTTGGCTTGAAGATAACAACAACAATTGACCTGTCTGGTTATTTCCCCATGTGTTTTAAAGGTATGTTGTTTTGTTGTAGAGACCGATTGAGTGTGGGGTTTGCAAGAGACAATAGTTAGCATGTGAGAAAGAACATAATGTTTAGTAAGGTTTGTTTACTTTTTATGTGTGGGCGTGAATGTGCGAGTCTCGGTAAAGGTCGGTAGTACATGCGGCATTGTGGATACAAGATCGAAATAGAACAAACGCAAATATCACCATGAGAGTAATGACAGGATTCTTCAGGCCAGAGTTGAAATATCTCGTGCCTTCCTCGACAACCAAAGCTAACGAGAAATAATAATACGAACAAAATTCATGATCAGTGTGAGTAAAAGCCTTATAGGCTGGCAAGAATATACATTTTGAGTACATAACAGCACACACTTAAGCATGAGAAAAAGAACAATAATAGGAAGAAAGACTCAAGCCCCAGTTGTGATAACAAATAAAATACACATTACACAATTACACATGCACATCAAATCACAGCACACAAGTTTGAATTTACATTACCAATTGAGCGAACTGAATTGAGTTATGTCTTGCTCTTAGCTTTTTTTTTTTGCTTTTAACACCCCAAATTTTGTGTCTTCATTACTATCCTAACCCCCCACTGACGAGTCATTACCCTATCGTGGTGGTGGGGTTTGTGTGGCCCATTTCAGATATAATATTTAGTTTTTTTTAAATAAATGGATTAAAAGAACTGGATCAAAAGCCCTAACTATTCCATTTTTATATATCTAAAGCAATGTTTATTTGAGTTTTTTTTCTTAGTAAAGGGAAATCTCTTTTAATCATTATGTTCCATATTAAAGTGGAAAACTAAATATTTTTATATATTTTTAGCTTTTACAAAATGATTTTTGAACTAAAAACACAGAAAAAATCATTTTAAAATTACAATTAATGATTTAAAAGGGGAAAAACCAGGAAATATAATATACATCTATAATCTTCATTTTAATTGGATCCTAAAACAGAAAGTTGGCACTCATGATTTACATTCTCGGGCCACGCAAAATTATGTGATGGGCCAGATTTGCCCCTGGGCCGCCACTTTGACACCTGTGTCATTGGAGGTTAATAAATCTTATATATATCCCGTTTGGAACTCCGGGCAAAAGTGACGTTCCCGTGCGTGACGGTTGTATGCGCTGCCACTCGGCGTCCGGTTTCCATGGAGACGACAATCACGACAGCGTCCGTGACGTCCGCCTAGCCAAATTCCTGCTGCTCTGTCTGTTTTGGGCCATCATGTCGGACACTCGTGTGGTTCCGAGAGGAAAAGTTTACCAGCAACTTTTTGACGACCAGGTGCGTCCGGCATGTCATGCGCTGATATGTTTAGGAAGATTATTTTCGATTAGATTGCATCAACATTTTCTAATTCTTATCGTTAGCACGTGCTAAAGATGTGGAAGACTCAACCGCGGCGTGTCATGGGAAATTCACATTTTTATAAAATTGAAAAAGATTAAAATTGAAATATGCCGTACACTAAATTATGAATTGTACTATTAAAAGATTTAAATCGTAATATTGTGAGATTAAAGGCATTTTGTTTTGTTATGTAATGTTAAAGGGAGGTTGTTTGAATTCACGCCTCAAACTGTTGTCGGAATTGTGTGAAAACAAAACGTCTCTTCACATAATGTTACGAGATTATAGTCGTTTTCTTGTTTTTACGTTACATGCACCAAAAGTTTTTTGGTTTCAAGGTTATCAATGATTGGTGATGTAAAGACCATTGCTTTTCGGGTAATATTAGAATTAGGAGATTTAAGCAGCGGCGGTCCGTGCATTTTGTCGTAGCGCCTTCAACTAATCAATCCAACCCTCAAAAACCATTTTATGGCTACTGCAGCTACAGCTGCAACACATACAAAAATCATCAATAATAACCTCATACAATTGAAATATTATTTGGGAATATAGCCATATTTTACACACCAAAAATCCCTTTTAACTTTACACAATATCCATCCTCCTTTCTTCCTCCATTTCTTTTGCCATTGAAGCTAATGCTGAAAGTTGAGCCTATTTTTGTATTTCTGGCATTTGTTTTTATTCGATTTATTGGTGAAAATGTTCGCTCCCGGTTGCGACAAGCTTGCTTGCTTTGGAGTTGTCCGACGTTTCTTAATGATGTCCATCTTTTTTTCCTGAAAAGTCCGTCTGGAAAACGGCTTTGGCAGTAAATCTGCGACCAAATCCATTTGTTTTCCTTCGTCAGCCATTGTGGACTGAGCTTGCGAGGTCTAGCTGGCTCACTCTGGCTAGCCAATCATAGTTGATGAAAGCGATGACGTATCCCTACGCCTACGAGAAGGCTATGACGTATCCCTACGCCTGCGACAAGGCACTGTGGTGTTGCCAACTCAAAATCTGATTGGTTAAAGCAACAGTCTTAACGACGCTTGTTTAATGCAGCAGAGCCTGCAGAACTGATTGTGAAGGCCTTGACACAGATTTCTGACCCTGGCAACAAATAATGGCTGAAATGTGATTGGTTAAATGCTTCAATATGAAAACACACATCTGGAAGCAGTGAATCCAGGGGGAAAGCAATGAAAGGAAGCTAACAGACAATTTGGAATTATTTCATAAGTATTGATGGACAAAATATAATAAATGATTCCGATATTTCTTAGGCCAGCAGAGAAGGCCTTGAAGGCCCTGACGACCCACCACTGGATTTAAGTAATATTGGGAGAAAAACTTATACAGTGATGAGATTACAAATGTTAAATCACTTATTTTTTTACATCCCTTGAACTGGTAATTGTTCGGAATCCGTAGACAAAAGCGTTTTCTGACATTTGGTGAAAAATTAGATTTTGGAATAATTTTTAATTTAATGATTCCAGGTTATACAACTTTGATGAGAATGACTATATGATCCCCTTTTTATAAATTAAGAGGAAAAATATGAGAATAAATCCATCAAATTAACAGGGGGGAAATGGACATATCGGATAGCCCTAACCAGAGATGTTTTGTTTTCTGCACATGCTAAGGTTCGTTTGTCCCGAAGTTTAACGGCGGCACGCAAACACACAGCAACTACACGAGTGCGCGCAGCTGACTGGGACGCTCAGGGCAGAGTCATCAGCAGGTACGCGACCATGCACACACAACAACTCTGCCGTTCAAATCTTTCCCCTGCTGGCAGGGAACAAGATTCCGGGAATGAGGAACACGGTGACCGGGATGACGAAGGCAATCGAGATGTGGAGGAGGTCGTTCGGCTTCCTGACGCTGTGGGTCAGTATGATACAAATGTGTGTGTTCATGCAACTGGTTCCGGTACAGCAGTAAGAGGACTTCATCGGTACAGTGGAAAGTGGTGGCTTGGGCTTTGCATCTACGTGAAAGAGAGATTCTTTAACAATAGCACTGTTGATAGGATCATTAATAATTACCCTTCTCTATAATTATCAATTACTGCAGGCAGACATCTTATTCAATTATTGACATTTAATTAAATAATTTGCATCTTTGGTCAAGAAACCTTATGAGGGGGGATACATCAAGACTTCCTCCCGATCACCAAAGTATTTCCTCGAACAGTAATACCTCGTACGGCTTTAAAGCCATAAATCAAAACAATTACAAGGTATTGATTAATCCAACATGGATAAGCAAAAACAACATCTGTAACTATAATAACAATCAAGATATTTAACAATAATAGAAAGAGGAAACTAAAAACAAACTCTGTTTGAATCAAAACACTCACGCCTTCATTTGGCATAACAATTACATAAAGAAGCGCGAAGTGCGTTACGATGTAGGAACACTATGCGAGTGTTCCTGGAAGTGATTGATATCCATCTGCTGGTAGCAAGAGTCCTTGACGAGTCTTCGCTGCAAACACAGATCAACAGTCCTCTGAGCACAGGAATGGGTTAGATGTCAGATAAACAGTCCTTGTGAGAGGACTGTGTGACTGGTTACGACCCCGAGTTCTCTTCGGACAATTGGAAGAATAGTCTCACAAAGAAATGATTAAATACACACATATCTACAATAGTATTACAGAATAAACCCAACAATTGTATATACATGCATATTTGTTCATGGCACCTGTAACAACCCCCATATATTGGATTGGATAACTATTCATCCCATATTCGTGAAATTTCGTTGTCACAGTAGTAAGAGGGTGAGGATGCAGAAATAGGAAAGGCATTTTAGACATAAATAGATAGGTAACAAGTAAGTTAATAAATAAATAAGTACATGAATAAATATATAAATGAATAAGCATGTTGCTATATATATATATATATATATATATATATATATATATATATATATATATATATATATATATATATATATATATATATATATATATATATATCAGAGGGTATGATGACTACTAGGCTTTTTGTCAAGTCAATGATAACGACAATGCCTATGTCTGATTATATATATGTTTGTGTATGTAAATGTATATATATGTATGTAAATGTGTATATATATATATATATATATATATATATATATATATATATATATATATATATATATATATATATATATATATATATATATATATATATATATATATATATATATATATACATTTACATACACAAACATATATATAATCAGACATAGGCATTGTCGTTATCATTGACTTGACAAAAAGCCTAGTAGTCATCATACCCTCAGCTGCGTATGACGAAATTGTATAAACCCAACATCATCTTATTCAGCCTGTTCCTGTCCCTCTCCGTGCTCCCGCATCCCCAACAGACTGCATAAAACACTGTAGATGCCACCACAGTGTCGTAGAAAGTCTTCAGCAGTGTCCTGCACACTCCAAAGGACCGTAGACTCCTCAATAGGTAGAGGCGGCTCTGGCCCCTTTTGTACAGGGCATCTATGTTTGTGGACCAGTCTAGTTTGTTGTTGAGGTGAACACCCAGCTATTTCAAATTCTCCACGATTTCAATGTCTTTACCATGGATGTTCACCTGAGTGGTCTGTTGAGGAGTCCTCCGAAAGTCGATGACCATTTCCTTTGTCTGACTGATGTTGATGTAGAGGTGGTTTTGCCTACACCAGTCAACAAAGGCTGTGATGACTCCCCTGTACTCCAGGTCGTTCCCGTCCGTCACTCGTCCAACAATAGCGGTGTAATCAGAGAAGTTCTGGAGGTGGCAGGTGTCTGTATTAGGTTTGAAGTCTGATGTGTAGAGGGAGATGAGGAGTGGGGAAAGCACTGTGCCTTGTGGGAACCCAGTGCTGCAAGCTACCACATCAGACATACAGTCCTGGAGTCTTACATTTTGTGGTCTGTTAGTGAGGAAGTCGATGATCCATGCGGCTAGGTGGTTCCTGACTCCAGCCCCTTCCAGTTTCCCTCTCAGTAGGACCGGCTGAATGGTGTTGAATGCACTGGAGAGGTCAAAAAACATAATTCTTACCGTGCTTCTCGTGTTCTCCAGGTGTGAAAGAGACCTTTGCATCAGGTAGGTGGTAGCATCTTCCACACCAATGCCTGGACGATAGGCAAACTGCAGAGGATCCAGCTCTGCATTCATCAGGGGGCTGAGGTGATTGAGGATGATCCTCTCCAATGTTATGATCAGGTAAGAGGGTAATGCTACCGGCCTGAAGTGGTTTGGCTCCCTGGGATTTGCAGTCTTTGGAGCTGGGTCCACGCAGGAAGTTTTCCTCAAGGTGGGGACCTTCTGCAGACTGAGGCTGAGGTTGAAAATATGCAGAAGCCAAGCTGATCCGCACACTCTCTCAGTAGTCTGGAGCAGAGGCCGTCTGGACCGGTAGCCTGCCTTGCCTCGATCTTCTTTAGCTGTTGTATCACCTGATCGACAGTGATGCAGAGACCGGCGGAAGAGGGGGAGGAAGAGTAGGAGGAGAACGAGGGGGCAGAGTTGCATCTGGTCTGGGGTGTCAGGGGAGTGGGGGCAGGACTGAATCTGTTAAAGAACGGATTAAGTTCATTGACCCACTCCCTGTCTCCGGACTCCGATTCCCTCTCACTGTTGCCTCCATGGCCCGAGATGGTCCTCAAGCTACTCCAGACCTCTTTGTTGTTGCCTCTCTGGAGTTGGTACTCTAGCTTCCTCCTGCAGGTGGTCTTTCCCTTTCTTATCTCTCTTTTCAGCTTCTTCTCGACCACTTTCAGATTCTCCTTCTCCCCAAACCTAAAAGCCCTCTTCTTCTTGGTTAGGAGGGCCCTTAGATCCTTGGTGGCCCACGGCGTATTGTTGGAGTAACAACGGACCTACTTGGAGTGTACAATGTTCTCAACACAGAAGTTAATATAATCTGTGATGCTGTGGGTCAAGCTGTCGATGTCTTCCCCATGTGAATTGCACAGCACCTCCCAACCAGTCGTCTCGAAACAGTCCCTCAGTACCATACTGGTCTCCTCGGTCCTTCTTTGTATGATCAACATGATAGGTTTTATTTTCCTCACCATATGGATGTAGGTGGGGATCAGATGGACCAGGTTGTGGTCTGAGCGGCCTAGTGGGGACAGGGGGACGGAGCTGTATGCCTCCTTTGTGCTGGCATACAGCAGGTCCAGAGTTTTTTGTTCCCTGGTGTCTGCTTCGCCCTTAGTCTCTTGTCATGGTTCACCTTCCCCTAGAGGAAGTTGGAATGGTCTTCCATGAACTATCTCAAAAGGTGTTAATCCCGAGCTGGTTGGAACTATCTTCATACATTTTGACCAATGTTAGGTGTTCTGGCCATGGCTTCTTCATCTCTTGCATGGTTTTCTTAAGCCTTGGTTTTATCGTACCATTTGTTTGCTCTACCAGTCCCACGCTCTGCGGATGATACAAGCAGTGTTTTTTAGACCTATTCCTAGGTGTTTGTTTCAAATAGGTAGATACCTTTTGGATGTTGCCCTCGTTTGGTCCTGAGGTTACCTTGCACATTATGTCTGCAACAAATTAAACAGTTCCTACAAACAATTTAAAGTAGGTATTTAGACCTCTGGGACATGGAACACACGCTGTATCATCTTACTTATTCCATCTATATAGTTTGTGAGAATCCAAATGCCTTATCAGTCAAAATTAAATATGCTAGCTGTTGTTCTATTTTGATCACTGCTTCCTTGTTAAGATCAAGAACCTTTATTTGTTTTTTCCTTTGCTGCAATTACACAAATTAACTAATTACACCAAAAATAGGAAAAATACAAAAGGCAAACCAGGCTGGTTTCTCCTCATGAAAACAGCTGTCCCATTTTCTGCCACAGTTACATTCACATCAATTAATATCCTGGAACAAATGTACACATTTATGAATCTGAAAAGAATTGAACCCACTAAAATGTGACCACCCCTTGTTTGTCAGGGTTAAAAAATTTAGCATAACTGTACTGTACTGTAACTGTACATAAATGTACTTAAAAGCAATTAAAGCCCATTACTTATCAAATGCATACTAATCAAGAAGTCCCAATTCGTTTAATAATGTGTATCGTGTTGCATATTAAACTCAGTTGTTTGAAATTCAAAATACCCCAATCTAGTAGTCTTTTTATCAAATGTAACATTCCATTGTCTTTGGAGTTTATCTATCAGCTCTTCTAAAACTTTCTTAATCAATATTTTTCCAATAGTAAGCCACAAAATTAAAATCTAGTTACATATCTATCCATTGTAGTTTCTCTTTTCTTTCTGATTGTTTACTTTAACTCTGTAAGAAGCTTTAGTCTCAATTGAAACACTATCACTTTTTTCATATGGAGACAATAAAACCAATATGAAAATTCCTTATAGTTTATGGCATTGCTCAATAATATTTTGCATTGCTCCCTGATCAATAATTTTTGGCATTGCTCCCTGAGCAATAATTTTTGGTATTGCTCCCTGAGCAATAATCTTTTCCAATCAATATTGGAGTGGTTGCAATTTCGTCTGATCTCGTCAAAAAGTTTATCTCACCTGTCTCCTCAAACGTTACAACTGAGAGAACCTTCTTACAATGCACAAGGTGAATCGGCTATTTTCATGTCTGCTGGTTGGTTAGCAACACTTATACGGACGTTCTCTCTTCGGGTTGCTAGTAATACATCAGACATAGGCATTGTCGTCATCATTGACTTGACAAAAAGCCTAGTAGTCATCATACCCTCAGCTGCGTATGACGAAATTGTATAGTGCTTCTCCACTGGTCCGCCATCCCAGGCAAGACCCCTTAACTGACATATTCAGACTTGTTAGCACTCCGCCACGATGGAAACATCGCATCACCTCTTGTTGCCTCACCGATGCTAACAAGAATAAAATGTATCACTTACCTCTCACTGTCTTCTTACTTACCCTCCCTCAGTTCGCCTGTAGAAGGCAGATCCAAGCCAAAAATTGTGGGCAGTGGATCGGGCGTTTGTCAAAAAGATACTAGGAAGCGGGGCTCGGAGTGGTTGTTGTCGTAGCCCAACCGCAATGGCCGCCCGACATCCGCTCCCCTGCCTCCTTTCTCTTCGCCGTCTACGGCGTACTTTGGGGGGGTTGGATATCCTCGGAGATCCTGGAGGTCTCCGGATGTTCTTAGGGATATCGACAGTCAGTCCGTAGTAAGTTGTGAAATTGGGTGTCTTGCCTTTCAACCAACGAACTGGAGAGCAATGAGCCGCTGCGCCCGAGCGCGCCGCCATCTTGAACTCATAGTGGGTCTTCCCTATACCTTGGGTTGAGCACCCAGGCTCCTGGAACCACCATTAGTCCAGTCTGTTTCCTGTTGAGAAGGACAGTCTCCTGCTAACCCAAATTCAATGCATTTCTTTAAAGTTTTTTTCTTTTATGCAGATAGCCGGATTAGCCTCATTATACAGTTTCAATCGTGTAGTGAATAATGGCGTTTGGTATGGTTCACTAAATAGGATTTCCATATTTTGCTGTCCGGTTGACCTCGTTATGCAGGCGCAATGATTTCATAATGAAATACAGAACCTTTTGTCGATTCCGTCAAATATTCTGTTAACTTAATTTGAATGCCATTATCAGTATATATAAATGGTACTTTGTAATTCCATGTCATGCACTGTCTTTGTTTTTTTTTTTCTCAGTGCTCCCAAATTTCGCCTAGCAGATTTGTTCCTCCACTTCAAGTTTAACATTTGGAGTACTGCTGATGCATTTTCATCAAACATTTCATTGGACTGAATAATTTTTCACCAGCCCACCCCTTGGATCGCCACTTAGTTGGCCAGACCGACTAAGTCTACGTCCGTTGCATACCTTATATCAGTGTTTTTCAACCTTTTTTGAGCCACGGCACATTTTTTTACATTGGAAAAATTTGTGGCACACCACTAACCAAAAATTTTACAAAATGACACTCTGTATAGTATATTTAATTACAATATAATTTTTCAATTTATTTATACTCAGTCAGTGTGAAACCTGGGCCTGTTTAGATGAACACAAAGCCGATATCCTGGCAGGAATAGAAGAAAGACACACACGGAGCTCTTCTTCAACAGCTCTCAGTCTCTCTCTGTTTTTAGTTTTTATAGCAGTTAGGCTTGAAAAGCTCAGCTCACAGATATGTTGTGGAAAATGGGAGCAATGTCAGAACAGTTTTGTTGGCCAGAATCTTGGCAGCAGTCAACCAAAAACTGTCCAAAGGAAGATCAGCAAATCTTAGTTTTAAACCACGATCCTGTTTCAGTTCAGTTAGTTCCTCCTGCTCTTGTAAAGTCATGTCCTTTCCAACAACTGATGCCGAGCTGTATGGGTCCCTAACCCAGTCAAAGCATTCAGTGGAGGCTGAAGAGAAATAAAATGACAACTTCTCCTCAAGACTTTTCAAATGTTTACCTATTACCTCAGACAGTGCAGCAGTGTTGCTTTGCCGTTTGTCTGTGAGTGGGAACATCTCCAGGTTGGCATGTTGCACATGTTGTTGCCAGAGGTGCACCTTTAAACGGAATCCATTTATTTTATCTGTGCTTGTAAGCAGGTTTTCATTTCGGCCCTGCATCCTTGTGTTCAGTTCATTAAGATGATGAAATATATCAGCCAGGTATGCCAACTTTGCGCACCACTCATCACTTGCAAATAGATTTGAGTAATCAGACCTCTCATTTGTCAGAAACATTTTAAGTTCCTCTCGCAGCTCATACACACGGGTCAGCACCTTACCGCGCGACAACCATCGGACCTCCGTATGGAGCAATAAGGCTTTATGCTCCGCTCCCATTTCCTCACACAGAGATGCGAATATACGGTTTTTCAGAGGTCGTGTCTTCACAAAGTTCACTATGCGCACCACATCGTCCAACACAGGAACCAGTTCTACTGGTAAAGTCTTCGCAACGAGGGCCTCACGGTGCAAAAAACAGTGCGTAATAATCAGATCTGGGTTTCTTTCCTTCACTCTACTCACGAAGCCTTTGGTGCGCCCGACCATGGCTGCAGCTCCATCAGTGCACACACTTGTGCAGTTTTCCCACGTAAGTCCTCCCTGGTCAAGATATTCCGATGTGACCCGAAAAATTTCCTCTCCAGTTGTTTTTTCTGGCAGTGTCTTGCAAAATAGGAAGTTTTCTCTAATGGCATCACCATCCACAAAATGCACATTGGCCAAGAGCTGAGAATGTCCACTAATATCCGTAGACTCGTCAACTTGCAACGCAAATTTCCTACTGATGCGTATCTTTTCCAAAACATGGCTTTCGATGTCTGTAGACATGTCATCAATACGCCTGGCAATTGTGTTATCAGAGAGCGGGACTTTATCTATGTCTTTAACCGCATCAGGGCCGAGCATCTCGTTGACAATGGCTTTACAGGCAGGTAGTATTAATGTCTCTGCCACAGTGTGCGGCTTTTTTGATTTAGCAACAAGTTTGGCGACTAGGTAACTAGCTTTGAGCGCTTTCTCATTTACCTTTGTGGTTTTTCTCATAAACGTTGCCTGTTTCTCCGTGTTTACATGCAGGCGAACAAAATAGTCTATCGGCTTGTTTTGAAGCGACGGGTGTTTCGTTTGGAGATGGCGTTTAAGCTTGCTTGGCACCATGGCGCTGTTGGATAGCTTCTCGCCACACACCAGGCATAACGGAATAGGTGTCGTCTCATCCCCGGTGAAAGTAAATCCAAACGAAAGATAGCTTTCACTATATTGCCTTGAGCTCACCGTCTTTGCTTTCTTTTTCCCACCACTCATACTAGGGCCTTTATCCGGGTCAGAATCTTGTCCAGGGCCCAGTTCGGAGTTTGCAGTTGTCCTTTTTAAAAACTTCTCCATGACTGTCACCACGGCCTCTTAGGTGCATCACTAATTTTCTTGGCGGAACGAGGCAATCAACTACGTGTTGCCACACGGACAAATATTACATTACGCGGCCAGCCTTTACAGCACGGACACGGGACAATGACATCAAATTTGCAGAAAACTATTAATAAATGTTAATTTAAAAAAAAAGGATATTGGATAATTTCTCACGGCACACCTGACGATCTCTCACGGCACACTAGTGTGCCGCGGCACAGTGGTTGAAAATCTCCCACTTATGGAGCGTTTCCCTCGACTTTTCCACAAGTAAAAAAATTGATTTCTCGCCAGCCTTGTATTACAATTTACCAATTAGTTTTAACCATCTGCCCTTACCGTGCGTTGGTGCCCGCTCTGTTCGGCGGGTCATTAGTAATTTGTTCCTGGGCCTTAGAAGGCCAGATCGCCCTCTCTCAAGGTTGGAGTACCCGACGTCAAGCCCTCCTCCTGATCCGATCTGCCGTAGTCGGAAACCAGAGAAGAATCTCGGGTTCTCGGCACCAAAATGTTAAGGCTGGATCCTCAACAATAATCTTCATACAGGGGAAGCATAAAAAAAACGTAGTAGTTTTGGACTCCCGGCCGATGGAGGTTATCCGGGGAGACTCCCCTGAACGCTTCTCAAAATGGCCGCCGGAGTAGCCGACTTCAAGCCCTCCTCCTGATCCGGTCTGACGTAGCTGGAAACCAGATAAGAATCCCCCAGGTTTCAGCACCAGAAAATGTTGGATCAACAATATACATTCAATAACTTTGAATCAGAGGAAGCACACAAAGGCAGCAATGATGAGATTTTCCGGCTTCAGCTGAAGGAGGGACAAAGAGACTAGGGCTGGAAGATGTGTCAATCTTCCCGCCTGACCAACTTGTCTCCCTGCTAACTTAGCTCATTTTATTAACTGAGATCATGTGACAGAAACGGGTGGTGGTACAAACTTTATGCGGGAATACATGTGCAATGAAATGGGCGGCGACATAGTAGATGACGCGCCCCTAACCCATAGGTGCCATTGATCTAAATTTCCACAAGGCCACGTCTGTGCAAAATTCTATTCTAGTGACTAAATTACATGAAAGTATTAAGAAATACATTCCATATTCCACAGTAATGAATGATATGGGCATTACATTTTCTTGTTCTTCATTCCTGAATTTATTTTGATGATATATGTGCACGTTTAGAGGTGCGTCATGACACATGTGACATCCTCCACCGTGTCCACCAAAACAAGAAAACGCAGCATCTGGAAGCCGTGCAGCATGTGCATGAGCAACTTACGCACCTTGCACAGGTAAGGATCACCCACCTGCACATGTGCATGCACACGCACTATGGAGGATTGTGTGTCCAGGTGTGTGAAACGCAATTGAGGACACACAGTGAGCAGCTGAGAAGCAAACTACAAGAAATTGATGAGTCGTTAAACAACATTGCGCGGAATATGACACATGTGCAGCAACGCAGCCTACAGGTACGCGCAACATATCTCGTTGAGATGTTCCCACATGTCAATGGCACATCTATGTACATGCACAGGAGGTATTGTGCGTATGGAGTTCGGTAGAGGCTCACATGCAGGAGAGAAAGGCCAGCGTTTTGACCTTTGAACTTCAAGTCAGTGAATGCGAGCGGCTGAGAGTGAATCAGGTGACGGTGACTTCCTCTTTCTTTTTCAAGACTTTAAGTGCTGTTGTCAGCATTAGATATCCAATTTAGTTGTATGTATATATATATATATATATATATATATATATATATATATATATATATATATATATATATATATATATATATATATATATATATATATATATATATATATATATATATATATATATATATATATATATATATATATATTTTTTTTTTTTTTCATATATTCATGAGGTTTGGTTCGCTTATGGCTTTATTATGGGTGCAGAAAAAAAAGGGACCAAATCTGCTGGGTCAAAAGTATAGATACAGCAGCGCTAATATTTGGTAACATGTCCCTTGGCCATTTTTACTTCAATTAGACGCTTTTGGTGGCCATCCACAAGCTTCTGGCAAGCTTATGGTCGTATTTTGACCACTCATGTTGACATAATTGGTGCAGTTCAGTTAAATTTAATGGCTTTCTGACATGGACTTGTTTCTTCAGCATTGTCCACAAAATCTCAATGGGGTTTAGTCCGGACTTTGGGCAGGCCATTCGAAAACCTTAATTCTAGCCTGATTTAGTCATTCCATTATCACTATTGATGTGTGTTTGGGGTCATTGTCCTGTTGGAACACCCAACTGCACCAAATACCCAATCTTCGCCTGATGACTTTAGGTTATCTTGAAGAATTTGTAGGTAATCCTCCTTCATTATTCCATTTACTCTGTAAAGCACCAGTTCCAGCAGCAAAACAGCCCTACAGCATAATACTACCACCACCGTGCTTGACGGTAGCCATGGTGTACTTTGGGTTAAAGGCTTCTCCTTTTCTCCTCCAAACATATTGCTGGGAATTGTGGCCAAACACCTCGGTTTTTGTTTCGTCTGACCACAGAACTTTCCTCCGGAAGGTCTTATCTTTGTCCATGTGATCAGCAGCAAACTTCAGTCGAGCCTTAAGGTGCCGCTCAGTCCATGGACATGCAAAACACTCTTGACTGTGGACACTGACACCTGGCTTCCAGCAGCTTCTAATTCTTGGCAGATCTGCTTTTTGGTGATTTTGGTTGAATCTTCACCTTCCTGACCAATTTTCTCCCAGCAGCAGGTGATAGCTTGCGTTTTCTTCCTGATAGTGGCAGTGACAAAACAGTGCCATGCACTTTATACCTGCAAACAATTGTTTGTACTGTTGCTCTTGGGACCTGCAGATGCTTTGAAATGGCTCGAAGTGACTTTCCTGACTGGTTCAAGTCAAGGATTCTCTTTTTCAGATCCATGCTGCAGGACTGCTTTTCCCGCTCGAACTGGGAACTTTTCGAACAAAATGACCTCCTGGACTATACAGAAACTACTCTCCTACATCAGAAACTGCATTGACAATGTTACTACAAACAAACGGATACGAGTTTTTCCTAATCAAAAACCCTGGATGACCAAAGAGACACAAGCACTTATCAAATGCCGTAACACCGCCTACAGATCCGGAGACAAGAGAAAGTATAGAGCTGCCAGAGCAGAACTGAAAAGAGGCATAAAGAAGGCCAAAGGCAGCATATACGAAGAAAATCAAAGAGCACTTCAAAGAAAATAACCCAAAGAAGATGTGGCAGGGAATACGACATATCACTAACTACAAGAACAATTCTATGTCTGTAAACGCGAATGCCTCACTAGCGGAGGAACTAAACCATTTCTTTGCCCGCTTTGAAACTGACAAATAAGACCCAGTGTCAACACTCTCACCACCACCCTGCGACAATACACTGAAGTTTCGGGAACAGGAAGTGAGACTGGAAATGCAGTCTGTGAACACCAGGAAGGCTGCTGGTCCAGACGGAATACCTGGCAAGGTGCTCAAAGCCTGTGCTGAACAGCTGGCAGGAGTCTTCACGGACATTTTCAATCGGTACTTGTAACAATCCATCGTTCCTGCCTGCCTGAAATCTGCCACCATCATTCCTGTCCCCAAAAAGCCAACCATCGACAGCTTGAACAATTACAGGCCTGTTGCTCTCACGCCTGTGATCATGAAGTGCTTTGAAAAGTTGGTGGCCCGACACATACAATCCCCCCCTCAGTTGACCCTCACCAGTTTGCTTACAGAGAAAACAGGTCCACTGAGGATGCTATCGCCGTGGCTCTACACACAGCACTGAGCCACCTGGAGCACCAGGGGAACTATGTGAGGATGCTTTTCATTGACTATAGCTCAGCCTATAACACCATTAAGCCGGACATTCTGAAGGAAAAACTCTACCACCTTGGACTATCCTCTTCAATCTGCTGCTGGATAAAGAACTTCTTGACTGGCCGACCACAAACTGTCAGAATGGGTCCACACCTCTCTTCCTCCATTACACTGAACACTGGCTCACCACAAGGCTCTGTACTGAGTCCCCTCCTGTACTCCCTGTACACATACGACTGCACACCAGCCCACCAGTCAAACTCCATTATCAAATTCGCCGATAACACCACTGTGATCGGACTCATCTCAGGCGGGGATGAGTCGGCTTACAGAGACGAGGTCGACAAACTGTCTCTTTGGTGCTCGGCGAACAATCTTACACTGAATACCACAAAGACTAAAGAAATTATCCTGGACTTTCGCAAGCGCAGCACAGACCTGGCCCCACTCCTCATTAACGGAGTATGTGTAGACAGGGTCCAATCCTTCAAATTTCTGGGAGTCCATGTCACGGATAGGCTCTCCTGGTCTACAAACACCACAGTGGTAGTGAAGAAGGCCCAGAAACGACTCCACTTTCTCAGGGTACTGAGAAGGGACAAATTGGACACCAAGCTTCTGGCAACCTTCTACAGAGCCACTGTGGAGAGCATCCTGTCTTACGGCATTACAGTATGGTATGCCGGAAGCACGGCAGCAGACAAGAAAGCCATGCAGAGGGTGATAAACATTGCCCAGAAGATCGCCGGCTGCTTTCTGCCATCACTAGAAGACATTGCCAACCCCCGGTACCTCAGAAGAGCCGGGTCCATTGTTGGGGACCCATACCATCCTGGACACGGCCTGTTCCAGTTGCTTCCATCTGGCAGACGCTACAGGTCCTACAAAGCACGGACAAACAGGCTCAAGGACAGCTTTTTCCCAACAGCCATCAGGACTCTGAACCTGCAGCAACACGTGACGTGACGGCAACACAAATCCCTTCTATGAAATTAAGTCGCAATGAAGTAACAGGAAGTTTGTTTGGTGTGGATCTGCCTTCCACAGGCGAACTGAGGGAGGGTAAGTATAAAGACTGAGAGGTAAGTGATCCATCTTATTCTTGTTGGCATCGGTGAGGCAACTTGCAGTCGCCGGATTGATGGCGCTCAAGGCGGAGAGCTAACAAGTATGAATATGTCATAAATGTGTCTTGCCTGGGAAGACGAACTTGTGGAGAAGCACTATACAATTTCGTCATACGCTGCTGAGGGTATGATGACTACTAGGCTTTTTGTCAAGTCAATGATGACGACAATGCCTATGTCTGATTTTCATTTTTTTTCATGCTGAGCTCCTTTGACTTTCCCATTGTAGTTTGTGGGTGTTTGCATCCAATGAGCCCTATTTAAATGGCTCCAGAGAAGTCACCAGCTGTAGTCACTCATAATCACTCAAGAAGTTAAGATGCCATGCTATGAAGCTCATCTCACTGTCACAACTTTCGACGTCACCAAAATTGCTAATTCGTGTTGCTGTATTTATAATTTTTGATCCAGCAGATTTTATCACTTTTTCTATTAACCCATGATAAAGTCATAAAAGAACCAAAATTCATGAATGTTTTTTGTGACAAAGAAGTATCTGTTCCAATCACTATCGGAGAAAAATCTGAGTTGTAGAAATAACTGGAAACTCAAAAGAGCCATGACATTATGTTCGTAAAGGTGTATGTAAACTTTTGACCACAACTGTATATTTATGTGTCCAAATGGAGCTTGCGTTTTGGCAGGTTTGGAAGAATAGAAAAAGATCTAGTCAAGTTCTATTTTAGGATTGTTTCAACCAGTGTGTTTGTGTACACAGATCCGACCAGTGCTGAGGAAATACTGCCACTTGCTGGAAAAAATCAACTTCCTGCCTTGCACCAACACGCATGTTCACATCCACAGCCAGGCCACAGTAAATTGCCGTTCAAACTCATTCCTCTGACCTTGTGCTCAATCCCATGGCTCCTTTGGCAGATGCTGAATCAGTGCCTATTAGCCAACCGGCGCAGTGCAGCGCGCCTCTTGCTTAGACTGCACGAGGAGGCCCTCCAGCAGGAGGCGCTGTTGCGCCTGCAGTGGGAGGAGTCTGTTAATCTGTGGCGGCGGAGCCAGGCCAGCCACGTGGTCCAGGAGTTCAGGTGAGCGAGGCTAGGCAATTCATATAGCATATTTCTGGAGCCCCCGCAACTCTTACGATGATTTGGGACATAGGAAAATGAATGTGAATTAATTAATATTATGTCTCCTCCTTGTGAGGATAAGCTGTTTGCAAAAGGAATGAATGAATCTAATAAATGTGTCTCTTGGTACAAAATGTTCAGGTTATGAAACATTTTATATGCAAATGAGTGACTTGAAATACGAAAAAAAAGCAGTTACCAAATACCCCAAAAAGTAAATACATGTCCTTATCCGTTATTTTATTTGTATAATATTGTCATGAAACATTGATTTTCACTTTAGAACCTCACTACCCTCTACTGGGTTCTCATTTCATTGCTCTCATTCTATCTCATATGATGACAGTAAAATAATTAAATTCCATTCAATTGACTGTCTCACAAAAAAAAACACTTTATGTCTCAAGATGTGTGTCCCCCGGTAGGGTCACCAATGGCAAACTGGTCTGAGGTGAGGGACCAGACAAAGCATGACTCAGAAGACATCTTGTGATGAAAATCATAATTGGACAATATCTTCCCTCGCCTGGAGGCGGGTCAACGGGGCGCCACTCTGGAGCCAGGCCCGGAGGAGAGGCACGATGGCAAGCACCTGGTAGCCGCGCCTACATCCATGGGGCCCGGCCGGACAGAGCCCAAAAAGGGAACGTGGGTTCCCCTCACATGAGCTCACCACCTGTGAGAGGGGCCAAAGTAGTCGGGTGTGCCCACAGTTGGGCGGCAGCCAAGGGAGGGATCCTTGCGGTCCGATCCCTGGATATAGAAACTGGTTCTTGGGACGCCGAATGTCACCTCTCTGGTTGGGAAAGAGCCTCAGCTAGTGTGTGAGGTTGAGAAATTCCGGCTTGACATAGTCAGGCTCTCCTCCACGCACAGCTTGAGTCCCGGTACCACTCCTCTTGAGGGGGGTTGGACACTTCCAGTCTGGAGTTGCCCGCGGTGAGAGGCGGCAAGCAGGTGTGGGCATACTTTTTGGCCCCCCTGGCTCGGTGCCTGTATGTGGGTAGCATCCCTCCATACCCACCCTTTTTGCAGTCCTTGGAGAGGGTGCTTCCGGGGACTCCCTCATTCTGCTGAGTTTCAATACTCACATGGGCAATGACAGTGAGAACTGGAGTGGAGTGATTGGGAAGAACAAGCCCCCCCCCCCCCCCCCCCCCTCCGATCGAAACCCGAATGGTGTTCTATTGCTGGATTTCTGCGTTCATCGAGGATTGACAATATATAACACCATCTTCATGCATATCGGTGTTCAAGTGTGTTCTTGGCAACAGAACACCCTCGGCCGCAGTCCGATGATTGACTTTGTGGTCGTGTCATCGGACCTGGTCCCGCATGTCTTGGACGATCGGGTAAAGAGAGGGGCAGAGCTGTCAACCGATAACCACCTGGTGGTCAGCTGGCTCCGATGGTGAGGGCAGATACCAGCGCGGCCTGGGAAACCCAAACATTTCTTGAGGGTCTGCTGGGAAAGCCTGGCGAAGTCCCCCGTCAAAAGGGGTTTCAATTCCCACCTCCGATAAAGCTTCTCTCATTTACGGGAAGAGGCGGGTGACATTGAGTCTGAGTGGACCATGTTCCACGCTTCTATTGCTGAGGCAGCAGACTGGAGCTGTGGCCGCAAGGTGATCGGTGTCTGTTGTGGCAGCAACCCCGGAAAAAGCTGGTGGACACCGGCGGTAAGGGATGCCGTCAGGCTGAAAAAGGAGGCCTACTGGGCCCTTTTGGCCCATGCACACCGGAGGGAACTGACGGGTACCGGGTGGCACGCAGAGCTGGTCGTCTCTGTGGCAAAAACCTGGGCATGAGAGGGGTTTGATGAGTCCATGGAGAACGACTTCCGGGTGGCTTCAAGGAAATTTTGGTCCACCATCCAATGTCTCAGAAGGGGGAAGAAGTGATGTCAACACAGTGTAGAGTAGGGATGTGGCGCTGCTGACCTCGACTTGTTGTGAAGTGGTGGGCTGAATACTTTGAAGACATCCTTAATCCCACCGATGCACCTTCCGATGAGCAAGCAGAGCCGGGGGACTCTAGGTTGGACTCTCTTATTTCTGGGGTTGAAGTCATCAAGGTGGTCAAAAAGCTCCTCAGTGGCAAGGCAAGAGGGGTGGATGAGATCTGCCCAGAGTTTCTAAAGGCTCTTGATGTTGTGGGGCGTTCTTGGTTGACACGCCTCTGCAACATTGCATGGACATCGGGGACAGGGATTCTGGATTGGCAGAGATTTTTAAGAAGGGGCACCGCAGGGTGTTTTCCAATTTCCGGGGAATCACACTACTAAGCCTCCCCGGAAAGGTCTTTTCTGGGGTACTGGAGAGGTGGGTCCACTGGAAGGTAGAATCTCGGATTCAGGAGGGACAGGGTGGTTTTCGTCCTGGCCGTGGAACAGTGGATCAGCTCTAAACCCTCAGCAGGGTTGTTGGGGGGGTCATGGGAGTTTGCCCAACCAGTCTTCATGTGTTTGGTGGACTTGGAGAAGGCGTTCGACCGTGTCCCCTGGGCGGTCTTGTGGGGGGTACACTGGGAGTTTGGGGTTCCGGAACCCTTGTTACGGGCACACGGTCTACTTGCTGAAAGACATTTAGCTGACTGACGTCTGGCCGAGGAGGCGTCTGGCCGAACGTAGAATTAGCCGAATGACTAATTAGCCGACCGAGTATCCAGCCAAAGAACATTTTGCCGGCGCTCTCGCCCCGCCCCCGGTCGTGTGTGTACAAGTTTTTCAACCTCGGCCCGCGGGCCATATACGGCCCGTTACTAATAACATTCATTTTGAATAACAGGTTACAGATAACATTCATTTAGAATAACAAGTTAGTTCCAGTGTTTTTTTCTCACGTAGCAATTGAATAAAAATTAAGGCCAGCACATTGCACTACGTACTTTTATTTATAAAATATGTCCAGCGGGTGGCACATCTCGAGGTGTGCAAAGAAATTGATGGGGAAATATTTTTTAGTTTTATTCTTATGGACTCCAAAGTTTGTTTTTTTCCTCCACTAGTCAGTACGAATGGCGTATATACTACTTCTTGCTGGTAAGTGGCCGTGCGCTATCCTATTGTGAGGACATTTGTGTGCTTCACTTTCGGAATATTTTGAAGGGAATATATAAGCAAACAACCCTCGATAGGTTGCATCTGAAAGTCAGGATGGAGGCAGGGCAAATAGAGCCAATGCGAGAGAAGAAAGGTATAAAAATTTAAAACTAAAATAGAATATAAGTTTATGCTAACGTTAGATTAAACTTATTTTTGAGTGTCTGCTTCTTGAACCATGTTAATTTAAATTTGTTTGTTCTATCACGAGCACGTTTGCTGTGCAAAAAGTCGCCCGCCCTCTGTTACTCTCTCTGCCTCCCGTGAAATCTGTCTAGTTTTAGTATACGATTAAACACATTTTAGTACTATTAAACCACTAGTTATTTGTTACTTTGTTAATAAATGCCGAATTATAACAAATAAAAATGTTTTTCCAATCCAATATCTTTTGGGTGTTTTTCAGAGGGTTGGAAAAAATTAATTTGTTTTTAGTTAATTTCTGAGTTACGAAAAATTTGACATAAGATCTCAGTCCCGGAACGCATTAAGCTCGTATCTCAAGGTACCACTGTACATCAATTTAAATAGGGAGTCCCTCAGTTCACATGATGTTTGCCGACGGCAGGTCATCGGTGGCGAGTGTGGATGTGTGGCGCCAACTCTCCGAGCAGCTGACCTTCCAAGAAGTGGACCAGAGTGTGCGGCGTTTGTCCCAACGACGCTGCGAAATTGTCACCAGTCTTAGGTTACAAAATGGCCGCTGCATCATTAAAATTTGGCGTTCAACGACTTGAGTGTCCATTTCAGCTCTTTGGTCCCACCCTGCCTCTCCTCAACTCTGGTCACGGATTGGTTCAAGCAGCTGACGGCCGTTAATCAACAGATCGGTAAACTCCGCACACAGACCACACACATATCAGTGACACGCACGTGCATTGACATGCTGTGCATGGCCCTGGCAGATATGTGTCACGCCGACTTCCTCCATCAACTGCGTTGTAGTTATGAACTCATGTGGCAGGACCGCGTGTCTCAAGTGCAGCACTACCAGGTGGGCGCCTCGGCTTGTGTCGCCACGGTAAGATGGTGGCGGTCTCCATGTGACATGCTTGGTGTTCTGCCCTGCAGGAGGCACTTTCCGCACTGGAGCTGCCGCAGGAGGAAGTGAGCGACATTGTGAAGTCACAACTCATCTCTCTCATTGGACAACACCAGAGACAAGACGAAATGCAGCTAGCCACCATTGACGTCAGTCTTCCAGCCTCTGAGGCCTGACCCGGCATCCATGTCATATATCATCATCATTTGTCAAACATACATCACTGTTACTTGTCTGACATGACAAAATTAGACATGCCCCTCCCTTGTTACTTGTAACCTGATAGCCCACAAGACATCATTAGACATGACTGTCCTGTGACAAGATGCATCAAATCATATGACGCCTTGCATGACATATTACACCGGTTACTACCAGACATTCTCACCTCTCTTACTGTCTGTAACATGGCACGTCTGTCACTTTTGTCACACAACTCTCACAGCATGTGACACCCTGTGCTACCATGTCACATAATTGGTCAAAAGCCATTAGGTATGCCATTTTCCGACAAGACAAAATGAGGGTACTCGGACGTTTGATCGCCGGACGTTTGGTCGCCGGACGTTTGGTCGCCCGGACGTTTGGTCGCCCGGACGTTTGGTCGCCCGGACGTTTGGTCGCCAGTCAAATGGTGACAGAGAGTAAGTACTGTTGAAAACAGCTCTCAACGAAAGTTTAATATCTAAATATCTACTGTTGATTCATGAGAGAGAGAGAGAGAGAGAGAGAGAGAGAGAGAGAGAGAGAGAGAGAGAGAGAGAGAGAGAGAGAGAGAGAGAGAGAGAGAGAGAGAGAGAGAGAGAGAGGTTAATATCTAAGTACCTAGATATGTCACATGATGTGGTACTACATGTCACCAGAGAGGTCATGGGATGTCATGTGAAGCGTCATGTCAGATGATTCCTTGCATCATATTTAGCAGCGGGCAGCCCAGCAGCTGAGTGGTTAGTACGTTGGCCTCACAGTGGGGGACCTGGGTTCAAATCCAGGTCGGTCCACCTCTGTGGAGTTTGCATGTTCTCCCCGGGCCTGTGTGGGTTTTCTATGGCTACTCCAGTTTCCTCCCACATTCCAAAGACATGCATTTTAAGCTGATTGGACACAATGAATTGCCCCTAAACAGGAGTGTGAGCGTGAATGGTTGTTTGTGTCCTTGTGCCCTGCAATTGGCTGGCCACTAATTCAGGGTGTCCCCCGCTTCTGGGGCAGAGCCAGCTGGGATAGGCTCCACCACCCCACGCAACCCTAGTGAGGATAAGGCGGTTCAGAAAATGAGAGCGACATTAACACCAGTTGCCACCAGACACATTCACCTCTTGTCACTGTCCTTCACATATATTTCACTTGTGTCAAACTCTGCCATATTACATTATGAGACATGCCTGACCCCTCACTTGACTAGGTTACCAGTCTTTTGATTTTCCTCGTGTCATACTTTTGCATGGCCTGACAAAGCACATCTTTTGTGCAGACGTGTTCCGATAGCCTGTACCGCGCATCAGCTCGTCTAAGCCGGCGTGTGTTCGTGGTTATGCGTGCGCTGGCCTCACTGTGGGAGAAACATGGCGGTATCCTGGTGGGTAGAGAGGAGGAAGTCCAGAGACGCCTGGACGAACTACGAGTGGCTCAAGAAAAACACGTACAGGTAATGACCGCCGCAGCGATGACATCTTTGCCGCTTATGACGACGGGGATGACGGCAGAGGAAGAAGGTGTTCTTGGATGAGCTTCTAGCAGCGTTACGCCAAGAGAGCAGCGACGCGGCTTTGAAGTCATCTCTGGAGCAAACCGTAGTCTACCTGCATGACGTCAGGAACAGGTGAGCCTAAGCGTCCGATGCCTCTCGTTCGTCATACGTGACACGTATTGGTGGCACCTGCAGCTGCGGTGAATGCGTGACGGACCAGTGCGCCGTGTTGGACCGGCTCCCTCGCACCTTCGTAGACGAGCTGCTGGAGTTCAGTCGACTCCTCAGTAACTTCTTCCACCTCGGGAACTCCTTCACCCCTGTAACCATGGAGCTCGCAAGAACACACATACAAACAGACACGCTAGTAGGCACACAGAGGCAAAACGGGGAACCTCAAAACCCATAATTTTGCATCTAAAATGTTCTGTTAAAAAATGTAGATTTCTACTTTGTAAAAAAAAAATCACCAAATTTGTGTGGAAGACTGAGAAAGTCAGCTGGGATATGCTCCAGCACCCCCATCATCCTTGTAAGGATAAAGATCTTCTGAAAATGAATGATTGAATAGTTTCGAAGAATTAGGTCCAAAAAAATGTAATCGCAAAAAAATCATTCATCTTTCCATACTGCGCATCCTCCCTCGTAAGGGTTGATGGAGCCTCTCCCAGCTGACCTATGGTGAAACACAAAATACAACCTGGACAGGTCACCAGTCATCCGTAGGGCACACAGAGAGTCAGATGACCATTTGCACTCACATTCTTACTTCCACCAGCAGTCTGCACTGAAGTCATGCGAGTGAAACCCCTACATCATCAGTTAGCACTGCAATACATCAGTTACAAATTATTAGTCAAAAACTTACAGGAACAAAATTACTTTGGTATAAATAAATTCAACATTCATCCCCAAGAAAAAAAATCAGTTGCGAAAATTCTGTAACAAAATAACAAATTAATTAAAAAAAATCCTAACCTAAAAATCAGTCTCCAAAAATGTGTGCCCCCCCAAAAAATCAGTCATAAACATTAATTCACTAAATAATTGGTAGCAGAAATGACAATTACCAAAAATTCAGTCACTAAAAACATCTGCAGCAAAAAAAAATGAAAATAAAATAAATAGTAGCAAAAAAGTAGTTAAAAAATTTGGATGCAAAAAATCAGTAGCACAAACGTAGATGCAAAAAATATTTGCACAAATGTAAATGATAAAATTATTAGATGCAAAAAATATATCAAATAAAAATATCAAGAATTCATTCACCAAAAAATGAATACAAAAAATTCAATCGTGTGAAATTTCATTGCAAAATTCAGTTGTAAAAATATTTGTAGGAAAAAATTAAATTGCACAAAATTTTTGGGAGACCTTAAAAACCCAATTTGACCCTGTCATTAGAGTCCCGAAGATCTCAAAAAGCTGCCGCCGGTCGGTAACATCATTTGCCATCATCAAGGTTTGTCTGCGTCGTGCGATGATGATCTCCTTACACTGATAGCTCCAATGAATGCTCATGCATTTGTTTAGAAAGTCATCCAGAAAGCGGGATTAAAGATGAAATCATCGGCTGTCGAAATAACGCAGAGCCGGAGGAGTCTTCTGATTCGCTGGCTGAGGTGAGGTCCTCTCTTATTGGTTGTTTGAAACGCACAAAGACAAAAGTGAACTTTCAGGCAGAGTCGTCTCTCCTGGACCTCTACGACCTCGGCAGCAAGGTCAACCTGAAATCTTCCAGGGGTGTGGCCTACACCGGCCCCGCCTTCCGATGCCCTGCCTCCGATCTGCCCGGCAACATGAGCAAGCAACAAGAAACGCACCTGAGCTCCTTTCCTGTCGAGCTGCTCATGCAAGCGCTCAACAGGTACGTTAGCTCGCGCCACATCGTTCTGCAGTCACCCCTAAATGGGTTCCCGCGCAGGATGCGCATGTGGTTTCTAGACTATGTGGAACGGCGTTTCCAAGAAGTGCTTACGTCGGCGGTTGCCACGGTGACAGACAGGAAGCAGGCGGTGCGCGCGTACCATGAGCTACAAATGCAGCCCCTCGATCCCCAACACGTCAAAACCTGCATCTACATTCCGCGCATGGGTACGTGCCTTATCTAGTCTACCCTAGTGTTAGCAGATTAGATAGGAGCCTATCCCTGCTGACTTTGGGCCAGGGGCGTGGTACACCCTGTATCAGTGGCCAGCCGATCGCAGGGCACAAGGAGACGGACAGCCATGCACACTCAGACCTATACCTAGGGGCAATTTTAGAGTGTCCAATCAGCCTACAATGCATCTTTTTGGGATGTGGGAGGAAAACGGAGTACTCAGAGAAAACCCACGCGGGCCCAGGGAGAACATGCAAATTCAACAGAGGTGGACCGACCTGGATTTGAACCCAGAACCCCAGAGCTGTGAGGCCGACGCATTAACTACTCATCCCCCGGGCCGCCCATTCATAGATATTAATCATTATATTTTATTATTACTAAATCATTTCTGTAGTAGACATGCACCTGCTTATGGCAGGCGTGATACTGGTGTGTGTCCATAGCCAGCAATGATGATGTTGCTCACACTGGTATTCAGTGTGCTCGGGGAGGTTGTCTTTCTGCCCAGACAAGCAAAGAAATTGAGGGAACATTGGTGGCAATCATGTCAAGAAAATTAACCAACTGCAATAATTAGATTGGATTGGATAACTTTATACATCCCGTATTCAGGAAATTTCATTCCCACAGTAGCAAGAGGGTGAGAATGCACATACAGGAAAGGCATAGTTACACATAGTTACAAGTTAGACAATACAGTTGCAACAGCCGCAGAACAACAAAGCAAAAAGCACAAAGTACAAAGCAAAGCAAAATAATGGGATCATTAAGAATTACCAAATCAAATCATTAAGACACAATAGCAGCAAAAACACAAAACGAACAAGAGTGGATGGAGCTACAGCCACCGACTGCTGCTTAAATGGCGTCATCTTGGTTGCTGTAGAAAGTTGTAAAAACATTGAAGAAAAAGACGTTGTAAAGTTGGATAAAACTGGAACCACACACAGGAAGTCTTCCATAAGATGGGGAACTTCTGCAGACTGGGACCGAGGTAGAGAATATGCAGAGTCACTCTTCCAAGCTTATCCGCACAGTTCCTCAGTAGTCAGAGCTGTAGACAACAGTAGCAGAGTAGAAGTCCTTGACTCCGTTTCCGGCCTGGTAGCGCCGACAGCTCTTCCATCTTATCCCTTGATGGAATGGTTGGTCAGAAGCATTGCTTCTACTCCTGGCACTTTTGTCCAGCTCCAAATTTCCAGGGATATTGAGGTGTTGGTCCCTCTGCTGCGTATTGTAACAGCTGGTCCCATATGTATGACAGCGTAGGAATGGCCGAATGGTTCCAAAAAAGAAGTAGCAGAAAGAAGCCAGGTTAACAGATCAAGGAACGTTGTAAAAACATTAAAGTAAAAAGTATAAAATACAAATTAAATTAAAAACGAATGTATTAAGAGATATAAAAAAAATCATGGAAGGGCTCTAAAAAACAAAAAACAAATATGTGTGGACTTCCACGTGACGGTGCCATGTCCGGGAAGACATCCTCGTCCAAAAAACCCGGGGCTCAGTCTTGGGGCAGACCTTGCCCGCCGCCAGCACGCGCTCAAGGTGACACACAAATGGCACCGGATTGCCACCCTCTGCTCGAGTGTTGCTCTGATTTTCAGCTATGTCCTCGCTATGAAATGAGGAATTAGCGTGCCCGCCCTGGCCTTGGCTCGCCATAGCTCCGCTTTTCAATCATGTCCTTTTTATGCAACGGGGAACCACCGGTGGATCCTATAATGATTCTTCCACAGGAAGGAGGTATTTTAAACGACGATTTAAAATCCAAACCAAAGTGGAAACGGCTAGAAGTTGGCTTTATCCACGTGGTAACATGTACACAGGTTACTCACTCGCAACCAAACGAGAGAAGGCGAGATCTTGCAGTACTCAGTTTGTTGCGTCTTTCTTCTGCGATAAAATCCTTCTTTGGTCCTGTCCACCCAATTTGGCGCTGAGGAGAAAGTGGGTCCCTGACTTTTGCCTTTTTGCATCTGTCCTTTTTGACATTTTTATGAACGCCACGAAAGTTGAAGTCGCGAAGTGGCGAAGGAACCAATTACCTTTAAGATGATGCCAAAATTGTGTGACATTCAATCATTATTCTGCTATGAATGAGAATAACTTCACCACAAGTGTTGACTTTATCGATACATAAACACTGCCTACTAATGGACGCAGGGGACGAGGATAGTTTTGCACACAATAGCGCTTTCAACAGCTCTCTTTCTTATTAAACATATGGGCAGGATTTCATCTACATAGAAAATCCTACTGTGGCAAAGAAGATCCTAATCTACATAGAATACAAACAACTACCGTCATCCATATGCAAAGACCAATGGGGAACTATATAATGCAACACCAAAACTAGAAGAGAATAAATGTTAACCTGATTTCACAATTCTTCTCACAATTAGTGTCTATTAGTCCAATCGTTCATTCATTCATGGCCACCCCTCCCACTTCAAATGGATTGGAGGTCAAGTGCTATTATTGGCAGCCACTGAGTGAATAGCAGCTGCTTTGGCCTTGACAATCTTTTAGAAATTGGTTAAAAAAATATATAGTTCTGACTTCACTGAAGACTTTCATGTCAGTTCATTGACTTTAATGGGAACGTTGCCCGCATGAGAATGCTCTTTCTAAGTCTTCTGCTGTCAGCAGAAATGACACTAATAGACATCCAATCCATTTGAACCGGAAGGCTCATAGCGAATTAATACTTGTTCATTTGATGCCAATCCTTGAAATGGAATAGATGTCTAGCATAATCAAGGGCAGACAATGAGTTAAGCAATGTAGAATCAAGTCATAATAGCAATAACTTTACATTAAAGCAGTGCTTCTCAATTATTTTCTGTTAGGCCCCCCCTAGCAAGAAGAAAACTATCCCACCGTGACTATAAATAAAATCATTTTATAAAAGTGTTATAGGTACAACACGTGAAATGTTGCACTCTCACAAACATGACAGAAGTAACAATGAGAGCGCCACTGCCAGCTACTGTTGTGGATGCGCAATTACACTTTTTTACTAGTACGGCCAAATAAAATCCTGTTCCCCAGGGTTACACGCGCCCCCCCAGGTATCGCACTATTAGTGGGGCGCGCCCCCCTGGGGGGGCGCGCCCCACTAATAGAGAAGCACTGCATTAAAGGGGCGATTCAGTAATTTTTCATCTCATCTCAATTTCTGAACCGCTTCATCCTCATTAGGGTCGCGGGGGGTGCTTGAGCCTATCCCAGCAGATTCCGGGCCAGAGTAGGCAGACACCCTTAACCGGTGGCCAACCAATCGCAGGGCACAAGGAGACGGACAACCATGCACACTCACACCCATACCTAGGGGCAATGTAGTGTGTCCAATCTGCCTACCATGCATGTTTTGGGAATGTGGGAGGAAACTGGAGTACCCGAAGGAAACCCATGCAGGCTCGGGGAGAAAATTCAAACTCCGCACAGGTGGATGTGACCTGGATTTGAACCCAGGACCCCAGAGCTGTGAAGCAGACGCACTAACCACTCGCCCCACCGAGCCGCCCATTTAGTCATTTATTAAATAGAGACCCTTGGTCTATATTTTTTCCTTTTTGGAATTGGTACAACTCCCGGCCCAGTGACCTAATGAAGTGTGTCGGCCTCACAGTTCTGAAGTCGAAGACTCTAAATTGCGCCTCGGTATGAGTGTGAATGGTTTTCCATCTCCTTGTGCTCTGTGATTGCCTGGCCACCAATTCCATTGTTGGCTGGGATAGGCTCAAGCACCGCTGATGACCCTTGTAAGGATAAGCATTTCAGAAGAAAAAGGGATGAATTACTTGGTACAACACTAATAATAAGCCTCCCCAAATCTGGTCCCATTTGTCAATGACCTTAGGTGAGTTACAGATGCACAAGCAGCGCGTGGAAGCTCACTGCCGTGAAGTGTCGAACATGCTGAAGTCCTGCGCGGTGTCACTGCGGGAGCTGCAGTTGTCCACTGACGACAAAAACCGACGGCTAACGGCCACACTGGCTAGTATGGACGACAGCGTCCTCAAAACAGATGGCAGCCGACGGTAAGGAAACCGCGTGCGGCAGCCTATCCACACGGCCTTCTCTAACCCTAACCCTTCCTGTGCTCTGGTGTCAGTCTGGAGGCATTGAGCGCCACTCTGCAGGACCGTCTGGACGAGCACATCAAACACACCCAGCGCTCCCATTCCTCCTTTCGGTTGACACTTCAGCTTCAGATGGACGGGCTCCGAAACCGGACTGAGCAACTCCTCAAGTCCTTCAGGTCAGCCAGTGGAAGTAAAACTAAGTTGGAGTTTCTAACGCTGAATTCTTTTTTTCAGCATTAAAAATCTGTCGCAAAATTATAGTGGTGTGGCCAGCCGGCTGAGTGGTTAGTGTGTCAGCCTCACAGTTCTGTGGTCAGGTTTTAAGTGTTTTTCTGGTTTGTAAGTGAGCTCCACCTGTGTGGAGTTTGCATGTTCTCCCCGGGCCTGTGTGGATTTCCTCGGGGTACTTATGGATAGTAGGCTAATTGGACACTCAAAATTACCCCTAGTTATAAGTGTGAATGTGAATGGTTGTCTGTCTTGTGCGCTACAATTTGATGGCCACCAATTCAGGCCCGAAGTCAGCTGGGATTGGCTCCATTGCCTGCTTCCCTGCATTTGGGTCCAACCACGTTCCACGCTCGATGCCACACTTAACGTTACTCTACGATACCACCAACTATGGACTCAGCGGGAAGCTGTTCAGTGTATCCTCACAGGACAGAACTGACACTAACCACTCCGTTGCGTTGCCCCACCTTGCAAAAATTCAGCTGCAATGAATTAATTGCAAAAATTCTATAGAAAAAATATTATATTGCAACAATTCTATTGCAAAATATATAGTTGTAAACATTCAGTTGCAAAAGTTGATGCACAAAATATTATCTCACGAAAATGATGTTGCTTAAAATGTAGTCACTAAAAGAATTGCTGCAAAAAATGAGTAGCAAAACTAATAACGCTAAAAAATTCCCGTTACAAAAATTCAGTCATTGTGATTGAAGTAACAAGAAATTTGATAGAAATTCAAACATGGATGGCAGTGATTAATTTCACACCCTATCGTTCAAAACTTACGATCTCATCTCCCATTTGTTTGGCTTTGCTCAGGTTGTTTAGTGAAGGAGGCGACTACACGCGACATGAGGTCAAAGTCTTTCAGAGGCGTCTGAAGGAGGAAAGCAAACGCATCAGCATGACCGAAGAGCGTGTCTACAATGACCTGCACAACCTGCAGACCAAGACCCTACAACAGGTGGAACACACTCGTATAGAAATCATTTGTTCTTCGTTCCGGAAGTGGAGTTGTAAACTTGGATATTTCGTAAGTCGATATATTTACATTAAATGAGCATCATTTGTTCCAGAATCTTGAATACTTCCCTGAAACCCTTTTAAAATAAGTATAATAAATTTGTATGAAATAAGTATGCAAAAAATAGGAAAACCATTATGCTAATAATAAAATAAACAAGAAATGCAAAGAATGGAATTGTGAGGGGCTGCTGAGTTAACATCCTGTCAGGTTCGCCCTTTGATGTTACCAAATACGAGTAAAATAAATAATGAGGAAAATGTATTCTGGAAATTTCACTTGCAAGGAGAACGACCGCTAAGTTTCCCAACTCCGTCCTGACCTTGCACATATTTTCTGTTGTTTTATTATATTCGAGGGCCCTGATTACATTGTACGTCTAAACTCTTAAGGGAGGGGTGGAAACACAAGTGATAATTTCAATAGTCAAAAGTCAAAACAGATGAAAGTCTGGAAGCTTTGTAGAGTGTCCGTGATGGACGCAGGTGCAGTTCCCCAAACCAGATTCCCAGCACACACAGCAAGGCGTTCTGGCTCTTCTTTGTTTCGTCTGCTATAGCAATCCATGGAGTTTTGGCTTCTCCTTTTTTAGACTGAACAAGGTTAACAGAAGCAAAGTTTTTACTTTGTTGCAAGCAGATATATAATAATATGAAATAGAATCCTGACACATACGTACACACGCATGTAAATACACTACTTAACAACTTCAATTTATGTTATGGACCCAAACTCAAGAACCAACTCTGTAACGACGGAAGGCACACAGGTCTGAAACTCATTGCAGAGCTGCTCCACCATGGAGAAAGATGAAAGATTGGTCGCACAGTTGTACTCATACTCCGCTAGTGGCCGCTCTCCGACTGGCACCACTCGAGTTCTGGTTCTGGAAAAAGATGAAAGATTGGTTGCACAGTTGTACTCATACTCCGCTGGTAGCCGCTCTCCGACCGGCACCACTCGAGTCCGCCTAGACGTCCCCATTTTCGAGTTGGGCTGGCGCATTGCTCTCCTGTTGCTCACGGCCACTACGCCGCTTGGCCACCTCTGACATCCGCCAACATCACGCTAACCTCGGTTCCAGCAATCTAATGGTGTCAAACTCGGGTTGGTTTGCGGGTCAATTAATGTCAACAAGATTTCATGTGGGCCGAACCATTTTAGATAAAATATTTAGATTTTTTTTTAATCAGATTGAACGGACTGAATCAAAAGCCCTAAATATACATTTTTTAGAGATCAAAAACAATGTTTATTTGATTTTTCTTAGTAAGGGAAAACGTCTCAAACATTTGTATTTCCTTTTAAAAGGTAACAAAATACATATATTTTCACCACAGCTTTATCCTCACTAGGGTCACAGGGAATGTTGGAACCTATCCCAGCCGATTTAGGGCCAAAGGTGGGGGACACCCGGTATCGGTGGCCAGCCGATCGCAGGGGACAAGCAGAAGGACAACCATTCGCGCCAAACTTAGGGCCAATTTAGGGTGTCCAATCAGCCTACCAAGCATGTCTTTACGAGGAAACCAGAGTACCCGGAGAAAAGTTACGCAGGCCTGGGGAGAACATGCAAAATCAACACAGATGGACCGACGTGGATTTGAAGTCAGGACCACAGAGCTGTGAGGTCGACGTGCTAGTTAAGCCGCCGGGCCGCCCTAGGAAACAAAATATTCTTTAAATTATGTTCAAGGTGAAAAACTGAGAATATTTATATGTATTTATTTTTAGATTTCACAAAATTATTTTTGAACTAAACACAAAACTGATTAAAATTAAAATTGGACTAAAAATTGCAATTATTGATTTAAAAAGGTGAAAGTCAGGAAATATTATATTGATGTATATTACATCTATAATGTTCATTTAAATTTGATCCTATAACAGCACCTATAACCAACACCACGGCAATTGGAATAAAAGTACATATAACCAACACACACAAATTTATATACGTTTCAAGGGATTTCTTTATTTGATGTTTTGTAACTTGGATTGTTTTCATGTCTTGGAACAAAGGATTCTCGATCGAGGCTTTCCGTAACTATAATATTAAACATGTAGAGACACCACTGTATATTGAACAACATACATTGCAAAAAATCAGGGAGCCATGTTAAAGTAATGGACTTCTGAGGCAGGTTCGTGTTAGGTGCTACGGTCGCGCCGCGTCGTCGCAGCGCGACCGGGGAAGTTAGACCCATTCGCGGGGACGCAGGATAGAACGAGACGGGCTGTTCTCATGATGGTAGCTTTTAATGACTATAGGGAATAATATCTTGACACGGCGTATCACGAAGAAAGTTACGCATGGACATTAGCAGCTGATCCGACAATTACTACCACGTCCGTCGCACTTAAATATCCATATCAGGAAGTAATCAAGGATTGTTTACAGCTGCTCGGACTTGACGGCAAGCCAGGAGATGCAAACGAGCCGCTCCTGACCTTAGGGTTATAACCTATCAGTTTTATTAACAGATTGGGCATTTAGTGCCGTCAATGACAGTTAAACGAAAATTATAAAAATGAGTCAAATTACCAGAAAATATATCAAAATAAATAAGTGTAGAAGATGGTATTTTATGTGTGCTGAATTAACAGCAAGACCGGCATCTTCCAATAGCAAATTCTTTAATTCTCTCAGGTAGAATAAGGTACAAACTTGATTTCATGACAATAAAACAATACAAACAATACCGTGTAAAATAAAACACAGTAAACACTACAAATTAAAAAAATAATTAGACCATTCTTGGCCCGATCTCAAGTCAAATTCTAACTTTATAGCATGCATATGCAAATGAAATGAAATTGAACAGGAAATTCCCCTAACCCTGTCTGATGATAAATACCTGTGTTCTTACTCATTTTTGGACAGGTGAAGGCGGCGTCCGGTCGTCTGGAGGAGAAACTGTGTGTGCTGCAGGCTGAAGTCAAGTTCATTGAGAAAATCGAGAGGATCCTTAGTAGCACACAAGTGGAAGTCAAAGCCGAGGTTTGCAGTGCCACTCCGCCGAGGCCGTCTCTTCCATTCCTGGCTTTTACTCAGACCACGCATGCTTTTAGGCAGCCAGCAGCAAACAGCAGGAGGCGGTCATCAGCGCTCGCGTAGAGCAACTGCGGAAAACGCTGGATGAAGCAGAGGTTGACAAAAATTGCACGGCAATGCGCTCGTAACATAACATAAACAAATTTAAATGAACTTGGATTATGATGCAGACACACTCAAAAATAAGTTTAATCTACCTTTACACTAAACGTAATTCTAATTTTGTTTTAAATTATGATACCTTTCTTCTCCTGGCCGGGTTGGCTCTATTTGCCCCGCCTCTACCTTGACTTTCTGCAACCTACAGAGTGTTGTTTGCTTTTGTATTCCCTTCAAAATATTCTCAAAATGATTCTCACTAATGTCCTCACAATAGGCTAACGCACGACCACTTGCCAACAAGAAGTAGTATATAGGTCATTTGCACTGACTAATGGGAAGAAGAAAAAATGAAAAAATGCAACGACATTACACGAGGAAGTTGCGGGGAGAGAGACAGTGCCCATGATGTTCTTAAGAGCAGCCTCTCACGTCCACTGTCTGCTCCTATCTCAAGATAAATATTTGCTCAAAATTTTACTCGTATCTCAAATTGCCCGTATGTCCTGGCACTCGTATGTCGAGGTACCACTGTAGGTTGCAGGACTTTTTTCAAAATTCAGTAAGTACAGTAGTACTTTAGATGTAAATCCGTTCCACGGTCCTCACAAACCTACCAACTGAACCCTTTAAAATTGATCCCAATTTGGTAGGGAAGCTGTGAGAAACACAAAAAATAAGAGAAAATTATCATAAAATTATTCAATAAGCCATTGAAACATCAAAATTTAAAAAAAGCATGTCACGAAGCTAACGTTAGGCAGCAGAGGAAGAGAGTACACAAACTCATGACCACACCTAATAAACATAAAATTGAACTTTTAATCTTTTTCATTAACATTTTCTATTTCTTTGGTATCTAGTTTTTTTAATCCATTTTATTTGTCGCCACTGCTTCTTATCTGTTTGGATGTAAGTTCCCTTTTGGCAGTGCTTGTTAAAATAATCGATCTAAAGACAATTGCCTTTGACGACTTTTAATAATGTTTCTAAAATGTACAAGACAAACGTCATCAAAGTGGCAAAATGCACGACACGTGAACACTTTTACAGTTGATGATCTTTTGGGCTGTGTTGATCACCCTGTGCAGCATGGTTGCCATAATGAAATAGCATAGGTCAGCAGGATCTTAATGCAAACTCCACACAGGTAGACCGACCAGGCTTTTAACCCAGGACCCCAGAGCTATGAGGCCGACGTTCTAAACACTCAAGCCAACAGGCCGCCTTGTGTATATATAAACAATCCTAAATGTATTTATAAATAAATGTTTTGCATTTTTTAGTTGGTAATTTTATATGTAACTCACATGATGAAAAAGTGAGCACCCATCGTCTAAACAGTTATACTTGACGTTAACGCCCGGTTTTGATGAACAACCTGCGACAACACAAAACACATGAAATAGTGCTCAAGTAGGGAGAGCCCTTTGACGCTGCATTCACATCCGTCGCCATCTTGGAAGAAAAAAAATTGTTGCATGCATTGGCGTTTTTTTCTCTCTGAATACAAGCAATCTATGCGAAATCATAATAAAGTGAGCTAAAATGCCCCAAAATTAACTAGAAGTGACCCAATAATATGCAGATACTTTTAGCACAAGGACACGCGCTTATAGGATGAGTACATGAACTTGTATTACTACTACATGCAAGTAGACAACATGTAGTACAAATATACACAAACATCTATTAAGAGTACAAACCCCACAAGTACACATCAGTACGTACATGCAAAAATCACCCTGGGACCCAGGAATGCCCCAAAATAAATAGGAAGTGACTGAAAATTAAACAAATAATCTCTGTTTAAGGTGACTTATTAATTCGAAGGATTTCTAGATCACCTTCTGTTAATTTTTTGTCACTAAACAAGAAGTGACACACACAGGGGAATGCGTCCTATTGTTTTGGATGTCTCACGCTGTTAATAGTAGCTGGTGAATTAAACACATTTATTGGTCACTTTCTGTTCAATATAAAGCATTTCAGGTCATTTCTGGTCCACCCATTTAGGAGCATATGCAGTCACTCCTGTTGTTTTACGTTGCCAAACAAGATGTGACAAGGGAATGGTGCAAAATGAATGTGTAAAAAATCTAAACATCAATGTGACCTATCTTTATAGGTATGCGCAGAGCAGGTGTTCAGCTTGTTGTCAGCCATCAGCGAGGACCTAAGGAGGCGGAGGCACTATCTAGATGAAGAAAGTGTGGCTCAGCCCACCGTATCCAAATCCAGGAAGCAGGTGTGGTCAGCTCCGCCCCCTGCCCTACTACAACCTTGCCGTTCAGGGGGCAACATCATGGAAGACCCCATTGTGAGCGTGGTCAAGTCGCTCAACAGGTGCACATGTACAAATCAAGATTTCTTTCATTTTTGTGCAATGACATTTCTGGGAAAAAAATCAAATGAAGCTTGGAAGCCGCAAACAAAAACATGAAAAAAAACTAAAGACATTACGCTAAATTATTCAAAAGCCAACAGTCTTTTGAAAACTTTTTGCACGGCAACCCGCTGATGAAATAACATAAACAAATTTAGATGAACTTGCCTTACGATGCAGACACACTCAAAAATAGATTTAATCTAAACTTACACTAAACTTAATTCTAATTTTGTTTTCAGTTTCGATACCTTTCTTCTGTCGGATAAATATTTGCTCGAAATTTTACTCGTATCTCGGGACACTTGTATGTCGAGGTACCACTGTATTTGGTAAATACACTTCATGAGAATTGTGCTTGTGTTGTTGTAGTTTTGTATAGCCGCAAAAACATGGTAGTAATAATAGGGGTGATAGTACTTCGCATTTTTTTATTATCGCGGCCATGTCTAGTCTACATTACCCGCGATATTGGAGAGATTAGTGTTTTCTGACCGATTCGTTTACAACAGACAATGGTGTTTTTTGGTGCATCCTTATTGGTCAACCAGATTTATTATGGTCTTTCTGCTGGATTTGGCTTGTTGTAACCAGTATCTTACTACCTTCGCACGAAACGTCTACAGTCTTGTTTTAGAGACAAGTTGCTAACTTAATTGAAGTGTGAATATAAGCCATAAGTGTTGTTAAGGTGATAATAAGATCTTTAGGTAGAAAGGTACTGGACACAACAAACAGATACAGGCATCCCTAGTATGCAAAAAATGGTCTGACACTACAGAGTGCAGACTTATTAGGCCTGCTGTATTTTTGAGGATTAATTATATTATTGAACACTACCTATGTTCTTAATTAACCCAAATTACTATAATCAATAGCTGAAAGCTAAATATATTTGGCAGTTGAGTGAGGCTTTTATAGTTTTAGCTATTTTAGTATGATAAGTGTGCAGGTGAATATTACTGTGCAAAATTGTTAGGCAACTTAACAAAAAACAAATATATACCCATTTGAATTATTTATTGTCATCGAGGTATCAATATAACAGCTCAACATTCACAAATATTCATTTCTGACATTCAAACACACATCAGTGACCAATATAGCCATCTTTCTTTGCGAGGACACTCAACAGCAGGGGTGGCCAAGTCCGTGCCTCGAGAGTCTCTATCCAGGCACTTTTTCAGATCTCCCTCCACCAACACACCAGGATCAAATAATCTGGATCGGTATCAAGCTTCTGGACATTTTTCTGATGAGTCGATCATTTGATTCAGGTGTGGTAGAGGAGAGAGATATGGAAAACAGCCTGGATAGGGGCTCTCGAGGACCAGAGTTGGCCACCCTTGCTCAACAGCGCCGATGCTGTCAGTGTTTTAATCTCTTCACAAGCAAATTTTGTGCAGCATCAACCATAGCCTTCCAGACACTGTTCAGACAGGTGTACATTTTTCTCTCCTTCTGAATCTCACATTTGATGAGGGGGGATCGAGTTCTCTATGGGGTTCAGATCAGCTGAACAAGGAGGCCGTCATTAGTTTGTCTGGTTTTATGCCCTTTCTTGACAGCCATGCTGTGGAATACTCTGATGGGTGTGATGGAGCTTTGTCCTGCATGAGGGATACAGACTTCTCCCTGTACCACTGCTTGAAGAAGGTATCTTCCAGAAACTGGCAGTAGAACTGGGAGTTGAGCTTGACTCCATCCTGAACCCAAAAAGGCCCCACAAGCTATTTTTTTGATGATACCGATACCAGTACCCCACCTTCCCCTTGGGACTGGATCTCTGCCCTTTATCAATCTACCCACAGGCCCATACTTCTGGTCCATCAAGACTCACTCTTATTTCATCAGTTCATAAAACGTGAGAAAAATCATTCCTGAGATGTTTCCTGGCCCAGCCCTGACGTTTAAGCTGGTGTGTCGTGCTATGTGGTAGTTGTTTTTCAGCCTTTCTTACCTTGGCCATGTCTAGTATTGCACGACTCCCGTATGTTGCAGCTCACACTGCTCGTGTGTATTCCAGGAATTCTGAGTCTCGTTAGTTTTCTGAGAGCCTACTGAACCGAATGGTAACTTGTTGGATGGAAAAAAAATACTGAAAACTGGTGATTAATCCTGTTCAGCACTTTGAGGACTGCTATTATTTTTAACAATATGTATTTAGTATGTATAAGTATGCATCCGCCACTCTGACCTCTCCATATTGTCACCAGGTTCTGTGAAGGGACCGAGCCTGCCGTCTATAGCGTCCCAGGTGAGCTGCCATTCTGAAAGAACGGTATATGTTTGTGTTAACTGTGTGGGTGTTTTCATGCTCATGTAGGTCGAAGCTCAACTCAGCGACAGCATTCACCACGACGCAGTGAATCGGCAGGCGTAGCGAGGTACAGCTCTGACCGATCGGACGTTCGTGCGTTCAAACGTGGTCAATAATGTAAATTGTCTCAATCAGGTCGTTCCGGACTGACAAAAGGTTTCAGATCTTTGGCGCTAAATCCGAAGCCGATCCCAATCCAGAGTAAGTTAATGTTAATTTAGCTATCACATGATCATTCACCTCACTTCCTGTTTACGTGTGAAAAGTTGTTACATCTCCATCGTCAACGCCACACTGAAGAGGACTCATCAGACGCTTCTGCTCGCCGCTAAGGTAAGTTTGGACACACCTGTCTCATTCACTTGACCTGGCATCTGTCTTGCCCCTCAGGACTTCTACCAAAGTCAGCGTTGCGGGGGATTTCACCGACTTCCCGCCAGTCTGGATCTATGGGTGGAGCGCACGCAAAAAAGTCTTCTGGGACATCATGAGCATGCCAGGACGCTGCTCAGCGCCAGCAGAGAAGGTTGCCTCCCACTGAGGAATTGTCGGTTTTCATCATACAGTAGATCAGTCTTGATCAAAATCTTAAAATCAGTTGAAAAATAGCTGGAATTACCCTTAGCACATTTGATCTAAATGAGGTAAAGAAACAATATACATAAGCATGGAAAAGAGTCTGACGAAAAGCCATTTGAAAAACTAATTTATTGAAAAGAAGTAAACTGAAATAGGTGGCTGATCATCTCAGCCCAAATCAAATCAAAATCAAATCAAAAGCCTTTATTGTCATCATACACCACTGTGTATAACAAAATTGTTGGTGCTACTCCACAAAGTGCATTTTCCCAGTAAAAAAATAAAAAATGAATAAGTAATATAAAAAAAATAAAAAGTCACATCCTGGCAGGTAAATTCTAAAATATTGCACATTCTACATTGTAATTGCATAGAGGGGATTGTGTGTCGTGCTAACGCAAGTTCAGAGTCGTGATGGCTGTGGGGGAAAAACTGTCACTAAGTCTATTTGTCCATGCTTTGTCAGACCTGTAGCATCTGCCAGAGGGCAGCAGCTGGAACATGTTGTGACCAGGGTGGTATGGATCCCTAACAACTGTTCAAATAGCGAGGGCCAGCAATGTCTTCCAGTGAGGGCAGAGAGCAGCTGATGATCTTCTGGGCGGTGTTGATCACTCTGCATGGCTTTTCTGTCTGCTGCAGTGCCTCCAGCGTACCACACTATAATGCAGTATGCCAGGATGCTCTCCACAGTGGCTCTATAGAAGGTTACCAGAAGCTTGTCCAAGTTGTTCCTCCTGAATACCCTCAGGAAATTGAATCGTATCTGGGCGACACACCATAGCCGTGGTGTTGGTAGACCAGGAGAGCTTGTCCGTGACGTGGACCCCCAGTAATTTGAAGGACTGGACCCTGTCTACGCATACTCCATTTATGAGGGGTGGGGCCAGATCTGTGCTGCGTTTGCAAAAGCCCAGGATTATTTCTTTAGTTTTCGTGGTGTTTAGTCTTATTGTTTACCAAACACCACGAAGACAGTTTGTTGACCTCGTGTCTGTAGGCCGAATCCCCCCCCCCCCTATCCTATGTGTACAGGGAGTATAGAAGAGGACTCAGTACACAGCCTTGAGGGGAGCCAGTGCTCAGTGTAATGGAGGAAGGGAGGTGGGAACCAAGTCTAACAGTTTGTGGACGGTTGGTTAAGATGTTCTTAATCCAGCAGGAGATGGAAGAGGATAGTCCAAGGTGGGAGATTTTGTCAGCCAGAATGTCCGGTATTATACTGTTGAAGGCTGAGCTATAGTCAATGAAAAGCATCCTCACATAGTTCCCATGGTGCTCCAGGTGGATCAGTGCTGTGTGTAGAGCTACGGCGATGGCTTCCTCAGTGTACCTGTTTGCTCTATAAGCAAACTGGTGAGGGTCAACTGAGGGAGGGATTGTATCCCTGATGTGGCGGGTGACCAACTTTTCAAACACTTCATGATCACAGACGTAAGTGCAGCAGGCCTATAATCTTTCAGGCTGTCAATGGTTGGCTTTTTAGGGACAGGGATAAAGGAGACGGATTTCAGACAGGATGGGAAGATGGATTGTTACAGGGAACAATTGAACATCTTTGTGAAAACCCCACTTAGCTGGTCAGCACAGGCTTTGAGAACCTTCCCAGATACTCTGTGAGGGCCAGCAGCCTTCCTTGTATTCATTTCATGTTCCTGAAGCTTCAGTGTACTGCTGCAGGGTGGTGGATGTGTTGGCACGGAATCCAATTTGTCAGTCTCAAAACGGGCAAAGAAACGGTTCATTTCCTCTGCTAGTGAGGCATCTGCGTTAACAGACACATTCTTGTCATTGTAATTGTAATGTGTCGTATTCCCTGCCACGTGTTCTTTGGGTTATTTTCTGTGAAGTGCTCCTCAATTTTCCTTCTATATGCTGCCTTGGCCTTTTTAATGCCTCTTCATATCTGCTCTGGAACCGCTGTATTGTACTTGTCCCCTGACCTGAATGCAGTGTTACGGCATTTGATGAGTGCCTGTGTCTCACTGGTCGGTCATCAAGGGTTTTTGGTTAGGAAAAACCAGGTTATGTTTATTAACAGTGACTGTGTCCGTACAGTTTTTTATGTAGGAAAGTACAGTGTCCGTATAGTCTTGAGGTCGTGGTGTTCAAAAAGTTCCCAAATGGTGTGGGAAAAACAGTCTTGCAGCTCAGGGCGTTCTCAGGCCATGTCTCATCCTTTTCCGCTTTATATCCAAAGTTGAGGCACAGGGGCAGCAGCTTCAGCAGGGAAGCCCAGACTTCCCTCTCCCCAGGCACATAATCCAGCTCTTCCGGGAGGACCTCAACGCGTTTCCGGGACAGCCAGGAGACATCGTCTCCCCAGCGTGTCTGAGGTCGGCCCCATGGCCTCCTTGCGGTGGGTTGTGCCCGGAACACCTCCCGAGGGAGGCATTCAGGGGGCATCCTAATCAGATGCCCAAGCCTACTCATCTGGCTCCTCTCAATCCGGAGGAGCAGTGGCTCTACTCCGAGCTCTTACCAGATGACCGAGCTTCTCACCTTATTTCTAGGGGAGATTCCAGACATCCTGGGGAGGAAAGCCATTTTGGCCACTTGTATTGCAGATCTTGTTTTTTCGGTCACGACCCACAGCTAGTGTACATAGATTAGGGTGGGAATAGAGATCGACTGGAAAATAGAGAACCTCGTCTTTTGGCTCAGCTCCTTTTTCACCACGACGGACGGATGCAGAGTCTCCTGCTCTATTTTTCCCTCACTCGTGAATAAGACCTCACGATACTCAAACTCCTCCACCTGGGGAAGAACTTGATCCCTAAATCGGAGAAGGCAAGCCACCTTTTTTTCGTCTGAGGACCATGTTCTCAGATTTGGACATGCTGATTCTCATCCCGACCGCTTCACACTCAGTTGCAAATCGTTACAGCGAGAGTTGGAGATAATGGCCTGATGAAGCCAACAGAACCACATCGTCTGCAAAAAAAACAGGGATGCAATACTGAAGGCACCAAACCGGACCACCTCAACACCACGGCTGCGCCGAGATTTTCTGTCCATAAAATTTATGAACAGAATCAGTGACATAGGGCAGCCTTGGTGGAGTCCAACCCCTATTGATCAAGGGGACCGATTCCCGCTCGGGGGCAATTGTGAGTGTGAATGATTGTCTGTCTGCACTACGACTGACGGGCGACCAATGTTGCCTCTAATTTTTCATGTCTGGGCATACAAACAACCTTCCTGAGCACACGGAGGACCACTTTGAGTAACATCAAAGAATGAAATAATTTGTAGACCTAAACCACTTGGCAAGACACGGTTCATATGAATTAGTCAAGAGCCAGTATAGAGATAATCATTTTAATTGCTTTTTAATATTGAACACATTATCAATAAGCTGCCATTTAATTCTTTGATGCTCATAACTCAAATTTGTCTCGTATCTCAGGGCAAAATTTTGCTCTTAACTTCCCTCGTATCTTAAAATTCTCACATGTAGGGACACTTCTATGTCAAGGTATTAGAGGTAAGATTGGGCCAAAAAAATTTCCAGCCTCTTTTGTAACGTAATCTACGTTAAACAAGACTGTGATGGATGCCCCTTAACTGTCCTGGGTAGAAAACCTCTCAGGTCGAAATTCCTTCCGATCAAGCTACCATGCATGTCTTTGGAATGTGGGAGGAAACCAGAGTACCTGGAGAAAACCCACGCAGACTGGGGAGAACATACAAACTCCACACAGGTGGACCAACCTAGATGTGAACCCCATGACCCGCACTGTGAGGTCGACGCACTAACCATTCATCCGCCCGGCCGCCCACGATCTCGACTGTCAAGGATTTTTTTTTTCTCACCAGACAGGCTGTTTTGTGGCGTTGTTGTGGAATTGAATTTTAGAAACCCATCAGATGCTGTCTGATAAGTGTTAGATCATTTGTTATGTTACATAATGAAAGTACTTTTTGGCTATAACTCCTCATGTAATGTCTTACATTTTTTCAATCTATAACAGCCCTATAGTTTTTACATGAGCATTACTTGTGATTTATGTTACGTAATTCAAGTGAAAGGTCTTCCTTTACTTTTACTTTATCTGTACAGCGAGCAAACATGATTGACTTTTATTCATTTGAACCTCATTGGCTCTCTCACATCACTCAGCGTCCCCAAATTCTATTCGTCTCAGTCCCTCAGCTAGCACGTAATGAATAACTGAATTACAGACGTCTCTACTGCTCTCTGCATCTGTTGTGTTCACTGTTGACAACATTCTGTTTATACACAAACCTAAGAGGCCACATGGCTCCTCTTGAATACAGGACGTCCCAGAAGAGGTCATAAATCGGATAACATAGGGTAACATGTGAAGGCAATCCAATCAGTGACAGTCAGATAGTATAGGGCAGGTCTCACTAGTATGGCTTACTTACGACAGACACAGACCAGAGAACATGGCACCCTTCACTCATTCTGGAGTAGGCGACAGAGTGGTTAGCACGTCCGGCTCAAAGTTCTGAGATAGAGGCTTTAATTTCTGGTGGGTTCTGACCATTCTGTGTGTAGTTTGCATGTTCTTCCCTTGCCTGGGTGGGTTTTCTCCAGGTAATCCAGTTTCCTCCCACAACCAAAAACATTCATGGTAGGATGTTGAAAGCTCAAAATTCCCCCTAGCTTAGAGTGTGAGTGTGAATGGTTGTCCATCTCCTTGTGCCCAGCATTTGATTGTCAACCAATTCGGGTTGTCCCCTGCTTGCTGTCCATAGCTGGCTGGGATTGGCTCCAGTTTGTATGGATTAGCAGTATGGCAAATGAATGAAGTGAGACAAATGACCATTCACACTCAGGTTAGTGAAACAGTACACTAGGGGCTCTTTGCGTCTTATCATATTTTGTATTTTCACTTATTTTTATCCTTGCTGAAAACACACTTAAATTCATTGGGGCTCATTAAAAACAAGTAATAAGTAAGGGGAAGAAATTGTGCTGTTGAATAATGTGTGTTTATGTGTGTGTGTGTCTGTTTTAGTAGGTCACTCCATTGTGTGACTCTTTGACTCTCCGTTTAAAAATGTTGTTCTTTGTGTCTAACTTGTTTGCCACTCTTGCAGTACACCATTTGGTGTCTCTCTTATTATTTTTTTGTTTTGAAGGCAAGTGTATAGACGTAGACTAAAGAATTTATCAATAGTAGACATTCAATTTTTAGTGGGAGGGTGAGTAGATAGGTAATAGGTCGCTGTTCTATGTATGCGATATCTATGATTTTAATGACATGTCTGCATGTGTAACGACCCAACCTGCTGTGACCCATCGGCCTGTTTAGCGCTGGAGCAGCAGCAATACGTGTTGGGCGATATGATGGGGCGTCTTGCCGCCGTGTTGATCCGCGGCCACGAGCGTCGACTGGGGGCCGAGCTAAAGGAGGAGGTGGGCCAAATGCGACGATCCTTCGAGGAACACCACGCTACCGGCGAGGACCACAAGGTACCTTCATTAGCCGACCCACCACCTGACATTAATAAACCCACACATACGTGTGTCAGATGGCAAGCGTTGCTGGTCTGCGTGTGTCGCTCCCGGGTGAGAAGATCGAGGCGCTGCGGCGCGGCGAGGAGGCTCGGCAGCAGAGGCTGCACGATGCTATTTTGGGTTCGCACCGGGATCTGCAGGTACCAGCAACAGCGCACCTGTCAGCACTCGCCACAGCTACCTTCTGACCACTATCTGCGCGTGCATGCAGGAGTGCATGCTTCGCAGAGGGGAGGAGTTTGTGACTTCACTGGCGACCCTCACCGAACGCCTCCTCCATCAGATGGACCAACTTCCCATAGCTGGTAGGCTGAGTCTATGAAATTTATGCGTCTCAATTATTTTCTGTTGTGCCTCTCACTCCAGTAGACATACAAAATTGACGACCCCCCCAACCAAAACATAGTATTTTTCTATTTAATTCCAATCTTTATAATCTTTATAAAGTGTGATGTATGGATGGGTGTGTGTATGTGTGTATGTTAAGATTCTCGTGCTACGTTTGTCCAAACCGTGCTTCGCCGGTCCCCCCGGCTTGTTCAAGCTAATGCTAAGTTCATGTTTTAAGTTTGTCAAAGTAGGCAATCCAATTTGTATCAGAAAGAACCAAACAAATATTTGCAAGCAGCAAAATGTAAATGCAAAAACAAGAAGCATGTCAGAAAAGAGGCAGTGAAAGAGAAATTGTTTTGCAACCAAAAAGACAGGTGGCACTTGGGAGTAAGTTTGTCATTGAGAGCAAAAGTCTGGGCAGTGAAAACATACAAAATTCTTAACATTGTAATTGTTGAACTTTATCTTCCAGATGACTTTGTTTGCTTGAGGTTCATTATTTGTTTTTGGTTGCAACTTGTAAAAGCCAGCACCGTACACTAGGGATTACCCCATCTTTCTCACAGTTCTGAGATAGAGGCTTGAATCCCCAGTGGATTCTAAACTTCCTGTGTGTTTGCATGTTCCTCCCTCTGCCTGCGTGGGTTTTACATCAAAATATGGATAGATGGCTGGTTTATCATTCCAAAATGTCCGTAGATATTAGTGTGAACAGAAATGGTTGTTCATCTCATTGTGTCCAGAAATTGGCAGGTAACCAATTCTGGAAATGTGCCATCTACTGCCCCTGGGTGACTGGGATGAGCATTAGTACCATTGTAAAGATAACCAGGACAAAAAATAAGTTTTGTTTAAGTAATTTTTAGAAATCTTCTGATGTGGGATTTTCAAAGGACGATACCGTTTTCCCCAAATTTTTTGGCCCTTTGCCGATTTGTGAGGTTGATATACATTTTTTCTTAAAAAATAATTCGGTTATGAAAGGCATTTAAAAAAAAAAAAAAGGCCGGGAAGTGGAGATGGATGACAGTAAGACCTTACAAGCAGTCCCTCATTATTGTGTTCTTTTCAGCAAATACCTTTTTTACTTGTTCATAAGGGCCTTTTTTGTATGACAACTTTTACTTTAATTTGAGTGACATTGTTTTTGAAGTAACACGACCTGAGTATATTTCTTTTGCTACCCTACCCTGAGCAGAGGTGACGTCGCAGCAGACGTCCGAAGACAGAGAAGTCACTGCAGAAACAATGCACCGAGTTTGCAGGTAGCACTCGACACTATCACCGTCCCGTCAGACCTTGATAATCAAATCCTGCCCTTCACCAGGACATGGCCAGGAATTCCTCACATGTCGCTTCCCGCCAATGTGTCTGCCAGCACGCTAACAACTGCTGCCGTCACCACCACCAAATGCACTCTGGGACATCTCGCCGTCATCGAGCACAGAGACGCCGCTGCTAAAGTATGCAACCGAGGGCAAACGCAGATAGGTTTTAATATATAATTTTGTGTGTGACTCCTAGCGTTTCCAGGAGGTGTTCTCATCGCAGCTGTCACTTTCCGACGCAGACAAACGAAGAAGACTGAACGAACTTCACAGCTGGAAGGCACACTGGAGGCTACAGATATACGCTCTAAAACACTGAAGCGCAGTTGATAGGCGGATGGAATGCGAGCTGTGAGCAAATGGGGATGGCTGGTATTGCCTGTATTATTTTCTGTCATATCTCATCAGTGCCCTTTGATATAGTTTTTCTTTTCTGTTTTTTTTATAGTTTGGCTAGGGGTGCGACTTATGTGTGAAATTATTCACAGAATATGATCTTGTCTTACCTGTTATTTTCCAATGAACCGCAAGAGGGCGCTCTAGACCGATGTTCATAATTTACATTGGCGATGGGTGGACCTTTTTGTACAGTAATACCTAAACTATAACAGTAAATATAGGTTTCAAGACTAAGATCCAAGTGTACAGTAATCCCTCGAATATTGCGGAAAATGTAGACCAAACATGGCGATGATAATCGAAAACTGCTATTTGTAACATACTACATGTTTTCGTGCCTACCCAAAAATGGAATTACACAAGTACAATTACCAAGAAACGTATCTATTAAATATATGCATATTAAAACTATTAATATCTAAAATAATCTATAAAAAATGTATATACTTTAAGTACTGTAATCACAGTTAAAATAGTTCCTTTCTGCTTGATTCAAAAAAAAAAATTAAATGGTTATTGAGAGCTTTAGTCCTAGTCCTCTTCGTCAAATTCGAGAGGCAGTGGATCATTGATGGAATCTTCAGGGGGCGCCGTATAGGCAACAGGAGGAGCTTCTTTCTGGGAGGTTTTCAGCGCACAAGCTACATGTCGACTGCTGTTTCTTTTCTTGTACAACTATGCTGTTGTACAAGGAAGAACCTGACACTGTCAAGAGGATTGCCAAATTCAATGGCTCTGACCATGTTGTCCTCAATCTCCTGGAGCTGTTGTTGCAAACTGCATGTCACATTGAAGACCACGTTCTTCATCATCATTCTCGTCGTAGTCAGCTCCCTCTTCTTGGGATCATTTCAACGAGATCCTCATCTGTTGGGGGGGTTTCTGAGTGGCTTCTCGAGCATTGTGTTGACGTCCTTGTCATGCCAGCTTCACAGCCATATCTAGGGCGTAAATCCCTCTTAAGGCTGGTTGATTTTTTTTTTATTCCTAGTAGTTACTACTTGCTTGGTCTCCTTGGAAAATAATGTAGCTGGCAATGGCATACTAAGCCTTTAGCTTAACATCACCTTTTCGGTCAGTGTCATTATGTCTCTTTTTCATGGCTTAGATGGCCCACAACGCTTGGAAGGCATTTTCAATGGTAATTCCAATTCCAAACATAGCTGGAATAGGCACGGCGTAGTCTATTTCTACAAGTCATGTGTGTGATGGAAAATTCACTCGCAACAAGGAACGCAAAATATTGTCCTCTTTGGCTTTTTATATTGTATTCGGTGCATCATTCTTCAACGATGAAAAATGGCTTCTTCTTTAGCGCTGAAGAAGTGAGGCCCAGACTTCTGCCGTTTATTTATCCACTGTGTTCCGCTTGCAAGTTTCTGCGTGAAATTACTGACGCCGCAAATATTGAAGCCGGAGAGGATAACAGTATGTTCTTCTATCGGCAGTTGGCTATCCATATGGCCAAAGTAGCCTCCACACAGAAAATAGTCTTATTATGAGAGGTAACAACCCTCTTTGCTGTGTTACTAAAAGTGATGAAAGACGGGTTACTACTGTTAGCCTCTTCCTTCTTGATAGAGCAAATGGTATATTCATTTAAACTCTAAAATTGAGCGCTGTGGCAAAGTGCTCCTTTTCTTTGCCATCCCAATGTGTGTCATCATTCCCCGCTGCCGGTTAGAGGGAGTAAGAACACGCTGGTGAGGTATAACAGGTGAGATACGATCCAAACTGTATAATAGATGCACCCAAATTGAGTGAGGAGAGGAGCAACGCTAAATTATATTGTAATATTGATAAAGAAATCGTCAGTTTTGTTAGGATTTTAATTCCGTATTTACACCCGTATAGGTACCCGTATTTGGCGCCCCCAAAAAATAATGTGGCGGATTGGGTCATCTATTTCAAAATAGAGAACCGATAAACAGATAAAACGCTAACGAAATGTATTTTGACATCTATGAATGAAATTCAAGAAGGACAAAAAATTGCATTAAAACCTGAAATAACACTGCTCTGACTCGAGTCAGATGCGAGTAGCCTAGATACATGTGTTCGTATTGTTTACCATGTCAGTACATTCCCATAGTTGTTAGGGCTGATCAAAGGTCTTGCAGTCGATCATTGAAATATCAACCCTGATACCTGCGTAATGTTTATCCCATGCTTTTTTTTGGACCCGGAGACTTGGTGAACACTATACCGCTACGGGCTACACTTCCTGGTTGTACTTATGTTACATCTTTTTTTGATTTGTCTATATTCAGGCAACTTCCTTATAAGTGAAATGATTGTACATTTGTGATAATGAAATAAAACAAAAATCCGCTTAGATTTTTTTCTTTTTATTTCTTGTTCGAAAGGGACATTATTGCAGTAATATGAATCATCGAAAAAAATCGAAATATTTCGAACATTAGAAGGAATTTGGGCGTTACAACATAATTAATTGCTGGTAAGACAATTGTCATTTCTGTCATTAAAAAGCAGGTTCTCATAGAGATACTTATATTTTTTCCTAACCCATTGAATACAGTGTTCCCTCGCTTATCGCGGTTAATGGGGACCGGGACACCCCCGCAGAAGGGTGAAACCGCGAAGTAGCTGGGCGCCATTAAAAAAAAATGCTTATAGAAACGTATAACACGTGAAAAACCACCACCAGGCTAATATGCTGTTGATTCAGGTGTTTTATTCCACATTAGAATGCAGGTGTTATGTTAGTGCATACAAAAAATCACTGTAAATGTAATAAATGTAAACTTTTATTCAGAAAACTCAGAAATTCAAAAACATAGCAGCAATTCAAAAACATCATAGGTACTAGTCAGGATGGATCTTCCGCAGTTCTTTGGCGGCGTGCGTAAAAAACATTGTTATGGAGAGTTGGGAACGTTGTTTTTTTGGTCGGTGAGGATGCGCTTGTAAACAGCCATGACCTCATCGATGCGATTGCTGAACTCGACTGCCCTCACCATGTTATCGTCCATGTCTTTGACCTTTCTTTGGAGGTCTTTGGCTGTATTAAAGAGGTCCTGCAAATTATGTAAAGTAAGGCCACCTTCGTCAGCGTCGTCGTCGGCGAGAAGCGTCCTGTACAGCACGAGATAAGCGTGGACTGAGAATGGGCATCGGGAGAAGCTTGGGTTACCGTGGTGAATGGGCCAATGGTGAGTCGAGTACATTCAGCTGGCCAATCAGCTTGTGTTTATGCCCGTGATGCGGCAGTGAAAGGCCGTGATGCGGAAGTGAAACGCCGTGATGCGGAAGTGAAACGCTGTGATGCGGAAGTGAAACGCCGTGATGCGGAAGTGAAACGCCGTGATGCGGAAGTGAAACGCCGTGATGCAGAAGTGACACGGCCGTGATCCCCCATGATGCTTTGCGCATACGTGCATTTTTTGTGTTTTACAATTTATAAAATGATGAAATTACTAATTCTAATTGAATATTTTGTTTCCACACCCTGTAGGACGATGTAATTTAGAATTTTAATTTAATATCTTTAATTTTTTTTTTCCTGAAAAAAATCCGCGAAGCTCTGCAGGCAGCAATAAGTGGAACGCGAAGTAGCGAGGGTTCACTGTAATTTGCTATTTTGCATTCAGAAAGACAGATATTAATTTAATTATGATTTTGACCCCAATGTGCTTTTGATTCATATAGTATCAGAAATACCACGTGAGGATTTTTCTCAAGATTTTCCCTTCAAAGTAACACATTTTTATTAAAACCATGAATATGGAGAACATTGTGAATCAGGGGGCTGCTTTTACACGAAACATTGAACAATTTTAAGGCTGCGACTTAGACGTGGAGCGTTTTATATGCAGGAAAATATGGTACTTTATTTGGATTTTGAAAACAACCCAACTTCTATCCACCGTAGCCGATGGAAAAATAAGAAAAAACTCTGTACAACACTATCAGATATCTGTCTTCCCTCCTGCACATTCCCATTGTTCATTGAGAAATAGAAGGAAAACAAAACTTCAACATTAAAACCCAATTCATTACAATATCGTAGACACTGACTTATTGCGAAGAGATGCCTATACCTTGGACAATGAGCATGGAGACAAGGGCAGAGTGCATCTCATAGAGGTATATGCTGGAAAATATATCTTTAAAAAGGCACCATGTGCTGGCGCACGGCAGGCCAGGCGGTGAGCGAGATATCAAATTTCTTTCATTTCATTCTTTCATTTCTACAATATAGATATTAGATGACTTTCAGGTTATCAATCAGACGTTTCCAAATTCACGCACAAACACAGGAAAAGACACTTCTGGAATTTTTGCTTGGAAGGAAAACGACCGCTGAGACAGCTTTTCAGCTCCATCTGTTGCTCAGTGACCCTGACTACATGGACGTTTCAACTCTGAGGGCAGGGGTGGAAAACACAAGTGAGACGTCTGGGCGTGTTTATCTGTGTGACCAAAACACGTCCACATTAGTCAAAACACATGAAGACCAAAGACACTCTAGTCCGACTTCTAGTCCGGAAAATATAGCAGATTGTTTAAGTAGCACTATTGGTGACATTCATACAGCTATTTATAAATAAATAAAACAACTTAAATGACGCCCTGGTCAATGAGTGGTTCTGGGGCCTTATAGTTCTGGGCTCAAGGGCACAATCCCAGAAGTGTCCAGACTGTGTCGAGTTTGCATGTTCTCCGTGGGCTTGGGTGGGTTTCCAACATGCATGTTAGGCTGGTTGAACACACTAATTTGCTTGGTATGAGTGTGAGCATGAATGGTTGTCCTTCTCCTTGTGCCTTACAATTGCCTGGCCACCAATTCAGGGTGTGCCTCGCCTGGTGCCATAGTTCGCTGGGACAGGTTCCAGCACCTGTGATTGGCTGGCCACCAACACCAATTCAGGCTGTCCCCCGCCTCTGACTTCAAGTCAGCTGGGATAGGCTCCAGCGCCATCCAAGACCTGAGTGAGGATAAAGCGGTTCAGAATATAAACTGAGATGAGGCTGCAGCACCCTGTGCTACCCTTGTCAGGATAAGCGGTTTGTAAAATGAGTTCATGAATGGATGAATGAAATTTTAAAATTTAATTTAGCATACCTTTTGCTTAATTGTAGGACAATCTACAGAAATAGGATACAGGTGTTGGCGTGTGGAAAATTTAGCCTACCTCATGTCTTTTATCACCAATCATTTCAGTGTGGCTGATGGGCAAGTCATTACTTCACACAGTACACCTCACCACAGTAAGGACAAACTTTTAGTATTTTCTGCTATAAAGTGAGTTATTATAATTGTTTATGGAAGAACTTGCCATCATGCAATCTGGATAGCATGACTGTTTGAGACTAGTGATATCTTCCTTGACAGTCAAAATTAATAAATCAAAGCCTGCTCATGTATTGGCTAGGTTTGCTGACTGAACCAATCACCCAGACCTTGCTTTGTCTCTATATATAAAAGAAATTACACAATGTGAAATCTAAAATTTTAAAACATCCTCTTGTAGCGTCATGTATTTTATCTTAAAATTGTCACAATAGTGATGCTCTCCAGTGAGCTATTATAGGGGTCGCGGCCATCAGCGGAGTACGAGCAAAATCCATCCGGCGGAGTATGAGAGCGAGCCATTCAGTGGTAAGTTCGGGATTCTTTTGCCTATGACCATACGTATACCACATATGGGTATAAATATTTACATCTATACAGATATTTACATATCTATATAGATATCCACATATCTATATAGATATCCACATATCTATATAGATATCCACATATCTATATAGACATCCATATCTATCTATATTTCTGACTATCTCTGTATCTGTCTCTGACTATCTCCACCTGTCTGTCTCTGTCTCTCACTGCCTGTCTCTGTCTGTCTCTCCGTCCGTCTTTTGTCTGTCTCTCCGTCCTTCTTTTGTCTGTCTGTCCATTCTTACGTTTGTTTGTCTGTCTCTGTCCGTCCGTCTGTCTGTTTGTTCGTTCGTTTGTCTGTCTCTGTCCGTCCATCTGACTGTTTGTCTCCGTCCACCCATCTCTCTTTCTCTGTCCGTCCATCCTTCCATCTGTGTCTGTCTGTCTCTGTATGACCATCTGTCTGTCCTGTCTCTCCATGTCTCTTGCTGTACATCTATTTGTCTCTCCATCTATCACTGTTTGTCTATCTGTCTGTCTCGTTCTGTCTCTCCGTCTATCTGTCTCCATCTATCTCTGTTTTTCTATCTGTGTGTTTTACTCTGTCCGTCTGTGTCTGTCCATCTATCTGACTGTCGGTCTGTTCCTTTGTCTGTCCTTCTGTGTCTTTCTCTGTCTTTCTGTCTATCTGTCTGTCCATCTATCTGTCTGTCCATCTGTGTCCATCTGTCTGTCTTTCTATCTGTCTGTGTGTCTATTTGTCTGTCTGTCACCGCTTGTCTGTGTCCGCCTGTCTGTCACTGCCTGTCTGTCACCGGCTGTCTGTCACCGCCTGTCTGTCGCCGGCTGTCTGTCACAGGCTGTCTGTCACCGGCTGTCTGTCACCGGCTGTCTGTCTCCCTGAATATTAGTCTGTCTGTCTGTCTCTCTCTGAAGGTCCGTCTGTCCCTCTTGTTCTCTGTCCTTCAATCCATCCATCTCTCTCTCTTTCCGTCCCTCCTTCTTTCTGTCTGTCCGTCCCTGTCCCCGAACCCTGTTCGTTTCTCTCTGTGTGTGTCTCTTTGTCTGTCAGTCTTTATGCACATACATACACACACAGTTCAGTTAGTGTTGATGGTTTCTGAGCATGTACAGCCTGAATTTTTAATCTCGCCACCGATTTTAAAGGATATTCGGGTCTGGGGACTGAAATGGCCATTCCAGAATGTTGTACTTGTGCCTCTGCATGAAGGCCTTAGTAGAATCTGAGCACTGTTTGGGCTGTTTGGGCTGACGTATCCAGCTACGGCACAACTTCAATTTTTTTTTTTGATTCTTGAACATTGTTCGTATCTGCTGATACTGACTCGAATGCATGCGACCTTCAACTTTACCAAGATTCCCAGTACTGTGGTACCTCAAGATACGAGCATAATTCATTCCGCGACTGAGCTCGTATGTATATATTCTCCTAACTCAAACAAACATTTCCCATTGAAATGAACTAAAAACAAATTAATGAGTTCCAACCCTCTGAAAAAACACCAAAAACAGGTTATTGGATTGGTATTTTTTTTTTCTAATTCGCCATCTATTAACAAAGTAACACATAACTAGTGGTTTAATATTACTAAAATGGTTTAATAGAACTAAAATTAGACGGATTTCGCAGAAGGTAGAGAGAGGGACAGAGAGAAGGGGGTGCACTTTCCCCGGCAAAGCACTTGTAACAGAACAAACAAATTTAAAATAACTTGGATTAATATGTACAGACACACTCAAACGTATGTTTAATGTAACTTTACACAAAACTGAATTCTAATTCTGAAATTGTTTTTATTTGTTGTTCCTTTGTTCTCCAGGTTTTTAAAAAGGAACGCCTCAAAGGTTGTTTGTTTTTGCCTTCAAAATATTTCGATAATGACGCGCACCAATGTCCTCACAATATGATAACGCGCGACCACTTGCAAAGCTTGTCATGGTGCCCCTTTTCTACAAAATCAGATAAACTCTTGCCACTTCGCTAGCACGTCTTTGATATCCTTTGTAGCCAGGCGTCCTCCTCGCGACTGAGTTCCCGCAACACCTCCAAATGTTCACTCTCCTGGAGCTCGATTAAATCCTGTGTCATCAGTACTTCGTGGTGCTCGGCAATTAGGTCATTTACATCTGCCTCGTTAACCTATCGCCCCAAGGAATTTCCAAGTGATACGATATCATCCATAACAGATACTACCCTGTGAAGTATAGAATGTATTCTTTATACTTTTATGCTGTATAGTCACTAGGATAGAATTTTGCAGAGCCTAGTGGTAAGTTTCCTTCATAACACCTATGAGTTAGGGGCACGTCATTTACTAAGACACGCCCATTTTTTGTGTCACTTCGTCCCGCCTTAAGTTTGTACCTAGGTCACATGACCCTTTGTTAATAAAAGGGGCTACTCTGTTGGAGGTAGCCAGGGATTGGAACTGGTCAGGCAAGGAGATGAACTCATCTCCAAGCGCTGGCTCCTCCCGACCCCTCCCTCAGCTGATGTCTTTGAAAATCTCATCAAGCCGACTCTGCGTGTGCTTCCTCTGCTCCGATATTATTGAATGTATATGGTGTTAAACCTGACATTTTCTGGTGCCGATAAAACCCGGGAATTCATTTCTGAATTTCTCGGACCGCGGTGGACTGAAAGCCAAGAACAACTGACGTCAGCCCTCTTACTTTGAAAGTGGGGGCATTTCGGTCCGCGGGTCGCGGCCCGTTTGAAGAAAGGAACCCGGCGGAGAAAGAGGGGGCAGGCAGACGGTAAGTGCATTTAAAAATTTATATATAACAAGGCTGGTGAAATCCCGTTTTTCCATTCGTGAAAGAGTCGAAGAAAAACGCTCCAATAGTGGGAGATAAGGGATGCATACATGTGAGGATTACGTATGTCGTTAAGAAAATTAAAATAGAAACGTAAGGTATGCAACGGATGAATGCTTAGTCGGCAAACTAAGTGTTTCCAAGAGGCGCGTCGGTGACGTGGCGTTTAGCCTATGGTGGGGGTTAGAGTCCCCCTGTGTTAAAAGGATTTCACAGATTGTTCAAAATAAGGGAAACCTTCCAAAAATAATGCATGAGTAAAAAGCGCTAAATAAAAAGTAATCATTATATAGAGATATAATAAAACCGGAAATACGCCGTGACGCGCGCAGGCCTTGCAAAATAGTAAAGAATATCCAGATGATGTGAAATTCATGCAGAGACATTTTCCCGACAATTGCGCCCATGTAGGAGAATGGACCAAAGAGAACAAAGCACATGGTTTGGGGGAAATTGTTAGTGGAACCTTTGCAAACTATTCAAAGGAATTTAGAAGTAAAAAAAAGCTGTAAACAAAGGAAAAAAGCTACTTAGGCGGATAAATAAGCTTAGAAAACAAGTATTTCAGAGATAATAAATTGAGACGGGGCGTCCTTAGAACAAAAGAAGAGATGCGAGGGGGGGATAGAAGAAAGGATGAGCACATGGCAGGGAGAAGATGGCCGACCAAAGAGGAGCCGCTAAAACAAAGAGGGGCCGCTAAAACAAAGAAGAGCGTAGCAAATGGTCATTCTCCAGCAGTTCACACTCCCCCGATGCAACAAGACGGGGGATGGGCCAACTCAACCAACTCCGACGCAAAGAGAGGGGGGTCGCCTCCTCAATAGATTGCACAATGCTCTCAAAGCACCCCACGGTGGGGCCATAGGGAGAGAGCCCCCACCAGCCCAGGGCCCCACCCCCTGCACAAACAGCGAGGGGTAGGGGACTGAGAGAGACAGGTAGAGAAAGAGAGTTGACAAAGAGAAAGACAGTGATGTGGATAGAGACAGAGAGATGTAGAGAG